>NC_042619.1:315391066-315634196 GCF_901001135.1 Rhinatrema bivittatum | reverse complement strand
TGCGCCGGACTCGGCGCGCGCAAGTTGCACAAATGTGCACCCCCTTGCGCGCGCGACCCCGGTTTTATAAGATACGCACGGCTATGAACAAAAGTACGTGCTCGCGTAAATTTATAAAATCTACCCGTAAATGTGTACCATGAGATCTCAGTATCTATAAAGAGCCATCTTTATTTTCTGACAATGAAGCTTTTATTGATTGCTGGAATTCTATTCTCAACAAGTGTTCGTATGACTTGATGCTTTTGTTAGTGGAAACCACAAGTCAGCTGAGGTCACATGTACACAGGTACAGGAACATCTGACAACTCTGCAGTCATCAATTCCAGCTGATGAATATGCTACACAATTATACACTTAATGCTTCAATGGATAAATTTAGACAAGGATTGAAAAACATTAAGATCACCAAATTCAGGAGGGATGAACAGGATTACCATACCAGGTATGTTTATTCTTGAATGAACCAAAATAGATGCCGCCAAAAAGCTAAGTCTTTTGATTCTTCCTCAATTGACTCTTCAGAAGAGGAGGATCCCTCCTACGGTAAGGCCAAGATACTTCTGGGCAAAAAGGTACATTTGAAGCAAATCTGGGCCATGATATCTCTAATACACTGCCAGACAATTTATTAGAGCTATGCCCAAAATGAACAAGTATGTTGCAAAATCAACAATTGAATCAATCAGTAAGCAGCCCCGGCATGACACTCCATGATACCTGTCACTTTATCGCAACTGACAGTGCCCACAATATTTAATATATTCTCATATTGCTTGAATCCAGTGGAATAATCTTTGCTGCAAAAAGGCTTATTGTTCATCCCCCATACAAAATATGATCCTTTTTGTATTAGGGTTGACATCCATAAATTCATCTGTCACCTGAAGATAGCTATCTTTTTTAATCAATCTGAACAGCAGTACTCTAAAACATCTCTTATAAGGAAAACATCTTGGATTCCATCATGTCCACTGGATCCAGCCATTACAGCTTTTGAGAAACTAGTTTTCCATGATTTGAATGCATGGGAAAGTCAGGAAGAGCATTGGCTGAACATCTAGCCTGCAATACCCTATCTCAAAACACATCCACTGCGATATACCTGGCAGACAAGGGAGGGAGGTAGTGTTGTAATGTTGCAGACTATGATTGAGAAGCATTCAAACAACTGTCAGAGACCGCTTTTTATTGCTTTTGCACAAAGATCCCACAGAAGACCTTCAAAATATTATTCATTCACTACTTGAACAGGACTTACAGGACAAGATCATTAGCCCTAAAGAATACCATATTTTATGGGAACCTTATTCAAAGATTCCCATCTTTTATTTGGTACCCAAAATATACAAAGACCTTCGATTATAATAGGGATTGGGTCCTTGCTTAAACCATTGTCATAGTTTGGACCATTTCTTGCAACCAAGTTTAGCCAATATACAGTCAAATAACCGGGATTCTGTGCATTTTGTCCAATATTTAAAAGGTGATCGGGTACATTCAACCCCAGTGGCTGCTGATTACAGTGGATATCACAGCTCTATATACACATATATCACAGCCAGCAGCCCTGGACAGCATTGCTGATTCACTGAAGAGATGTGGCAGCTCTCCTTGCCACCAACAGTTCATCACTGATTTGGCCACAATAGCCCTCACAAAAAACATCTTTATGTTCAACAGACAATTTTATTAGCAAATAAAAGGCACTGCCATGGGGGCAACCATGGCCCTCTTGGTTGCATGTCTGTCTGTATGTGGCAAAATTCAAGGAAACTTACATTTATCCTTCAGAATATTGGGCCTTGATTAAAAGTTGGGCCTGCTTTATAGAAGACATTTTTTTTCATTTGGATGGACACACAGGATCAACTTAAAAATTCAGTGAATGGCTTAATACAAGAGATAATAACCTTCATTTTATTCTCACTGGTCATGAACAACAGATTACTTTTCTGGACTTATATATCTACAATGTGAATGAAGTACTGTCTACACAATCTATATTAAGCCAATAGACAGAAATAATATCTTATATTATAACAGTTATCATCCTTGTTGTCTGAGAGAGAATATCCCTACAGGTTAATCTCTTCGCCTTTGATGTCTTAGTTCCATTGTATATGAATATAAACAACAAGCTTCACTAATATCAGCTAAGTTCAAAGCCAGGGGTTACCCGAAGAAGACAATCAAACAGGCATACAAGAGGACTCTTTATGTGATTCAAAATCTTTTGTTCAACACGCAACCTCGTACCTCTTTAGATTGTATGATATGCATTTTACCATTTATGGCTCACCTCACAACAGTACAGCAAATAATAAGACGGCACTGGAATGTTGTTTTTTTTATAAATATATTTATTCAGGTTTTAACATTAAGCAGCATTGAACAGTTTAAACAACTAGCAACAAGTCGTATATCACTGTACCCCATCCAAGCCTCCCCCACCCCTTAATCTCCAATAACTGTGAACGTTAACCATCACTTCCAAGAGACAGACTGGACACATAATTAGTATGTCTAATTAAAAACCATTATAAACTACACTCTAAATTATGGCCTCTCCCATATCATACATAGCGAAAGAAAAATGTAACTGCTTCTACATAACTTTTCTGCATTTCAGCCGGGAGGTGTTTGATAAAGGGGTCCCATATTCCAAAAAGAACGCTCAAGGACGTTTTCTCAAGAGGAGCCAAGTTCGATGATCAAGATTCAGAAGATCCAGCATTTCAACAAACCAGAAATCCAAAGTTGGAAAATGCTTTTGGATCCATTTAAGTAAAATACATTTACTGGCAATACTAAAGCTTTAAGCAGCAGAAAATAAGATTGGTTGGTACAACTCATATTATCATCCAAATCCCAAACAGCACAATGACGCTTTCCTTGGCAGTGGGAACCCCAATATTCCCTCTAGATAATTCAGGACCGACTCCCAAAATTTCTGTGGTGTTTTGTATAGAATTAAAGATTTTGTTAAGCTTGATAAATATTTGTGTGATTTTGCGTAAGTACTGAGATATGATTTACTCATGAGTGTTCATTTTTTGATATTTTGAAATATATAAAGTACATTACTGTCTCAAAAACAATTTTGGAAAATGTTATAAAAAATGTGAGAGACAGAAATACAGGCCCTAAATGTATAGAAGTCTAAGATGCACTTACTTGAAATGTCAGGTAAATTGCTAATGGATATATCAGAGCACTGAGTGAAAGGCTCTGTATCTCTCCACTCCACCACTGAATAAGGTGCATTACAATGCACCAGGCATAGGTAAAAAATCAGCCAAAGGAAATAGTATTCAAAAAACAACCAATCAGATACAAAAAAACTGAAAAATGAACAAATGCTGAGAAAAAGTGTATGTTAAGGAAATGTAAAGATGAACAAAGTGTATTCATAATATCCAACTCAAATGGATTATGAAAAAACATCAGAGAATCAGAAAAAATGTTTGCCACAGAGATAACGAAACACCGAAACACTGAAAATATTTTGTAAAGAAAGATTATATCAAATATCCATAGTAAATTGCCTCCTATTCTAAGGCTGCATTGAGTCTGTAAGGAGCAGCTGTGTTCCATGAAAAAATAAAACATTTTTCCTTTCTGCGTAATGCTGCTGAAATATTACTCCCACAATGTTTGTAGAAGTGATGAATGACAAAAACGTTTTATGTCATCAACAGTATGAGAGTATGCATGCCAATGTTTAACTATAGGGGCATCCTTCTTGGCCGGGCAAACACAGCTCTTGGGTTTTAACCAGGGGCTCAGGGTGACTGCTGAAGTTGGTGGTGCACCAGAAAATTTACTGCTGACAGCTGTCCCAGAACACAATTCACCCTCCTACTTTATCTTGTGAACACTACTTTCAATTTTATGCTCACAGCAATCCAATCCTTAGAGGGAAAATTAGCTAAATCCATCCCTTAAAATAATGGCCTAATCTACTAACATATAGGGAAAATTAACCCTTGCTGTAGTTACACGATGTTAGGTTCCTTATTAGGAGGTACCACTCAGGAAAAAGATCTAGGCATCATAGTGGATAATACTTTGAAATTGTCAGCCCAGTGTTCTGCAGCAGTCAAAAAAGCAAACAGAATGTTAGGAATTATATAAAGGGAATAGTTAATAAAACGGAAAATGTCATAATGCCTCTGTATCAATCCATGGTGAGACCGCACCTTGAATATTGTATACTATTCTGGTCGCCCCATCTCAAAAAAGATATAGTTGTGATGGAGAAGGTACAGAGAAGGGCAACCAAAATGATAAAGGGGATGGAACAGCTCCCCTATGAGGGAAGGCTGAAGAGGTTGGGGCTGTTCAGCTTGGGAAGAGATGGCTGAGGGGGGGATATGATAGAGGTCTTTAAGATCATGAGAGGTCTTTAACGAGTAGATGTGAATCAGTTATTTACACTTTTGGATAATAGAAGGACTAGGGGGCACTCCATGAAGTTAGCAAGTAGCACATATAAGACTAATGGGAGAAAATTATTTTTCACTGAATGCACAATTAAGCTCTGGAATTTGTTGCCAGAGGATGTGATTAATGCAGTTAGCTGCCAATCCAAATCACAAGTACCTGGCAAGTACCCCATTAGATAAATCACAAGCTACTATTGCTTATTATTTACCATAGTAGCAGTTTATGGATTTTTCCTCTAGAAACTTATCCAAACCTTTTTTAAACCCAGTTACACTAACTGCTGGAACCACATCCTCTGGTAATGAATTCCAAGCTTAACTATGCGCTGAGTGAAAAATAATTTTCTTTGATTTGTTTTAAATGAGGTACTTGCTAACTTCATGGAGTGCCCCCTAGTCCTCCTATTATCTGAGAGAGTAAATAACCAAGTCCTTTCATGATTTTGTAGACTTCTATCATACCCTCTCAGTCATCTCTTCTCCAAACTGAACAGCCCTTACTTAGAACATAAGAAAATGCCATACTGGGTCAGACCAAGGGTCCATCAAGCCCAGCACCCTGCCTCCAACAGTGGCCAATCCAGGCCACAAGAACCCGGCAAGCACCCAAAATCCAAGTCTGCTGCTCAGAGAAGATGGGTTGTTGTGTTCTGCCGGGCTCTGTCCATCACCGGCCATCTGATCTCCTCATTGTTAACCCGGCAGAGGTAGGTGCTCCAGCTCCCACCCATGGTGACCTAGATACCCTGATTCCAAGGTTCAGGCAATGCCTCTGTTCACCCCTGAAGCAGGTTCTGGCTGGAGAGCATGGGCAGGGGAGAGGCTGTGCCGGAAGGAGGCTGGCTTCTGGCTCTGGTGTTTGCCAGCTGTGTGCGCTGGTTCTCACCCTTCATGATAGCCGGGAGATCAGGTTGGCCTCTGACCCTCCTTTCGCTTCCAGGGACACCTCAGCACAGGTTCTCGCGCTTAGGGTTTTCTCCTCCCGGGTTTGCACCTCCTCTTTTTCCCTGCTCCCTTTTGGTTGCAGGGTTGCTCTGCCAGGGGGTCCTTTGCTTTCTCTCTCACAGGGCTGCTCTCTCCCTGTCTTATACTTCCCAGCTGATAAATATGTATAACCTCGTGGAGGGTCTCTTGCCGCAGGTCCTTTTCCCCCCTCCCATTTCTTTGGGTGGAAAGAAAGCACAGAAACTGACAAACAGGCACATCTGATAAGGTATCCGCAACTGCATTAGAACAAGGCAGTTTAAAGTTCCTCTGGGTAACATTCCTTGCTGGAGCAGGGTCTGGGCCTGTCACAATTTAGCTTGTACATGGCTATTATAATTCATAATTGGTGCAGCATTGGTAAACAGGAGGTCGCCCTACACTCCCAGTCCTCAGGTGTCCCAGTCATGGTCTCTGAAAAGGTGGTACCCTTACTGCCTCCTAACCCCATCACAAAGCAACAAAATCCCGCCAATCCCTAACATCACAGAAGACAGAATCCCAACAACCCCTCTCCCAATCACACAGCAGACGGAATCCCAAATCCTCCCCCTAACCACATTGCTTAGTGACAGAATCCCACAATATCCCGGCTAACCCTTCCCCTGACTCACATCCTGCAGCAGACAGAATCCCACCCAACCCTTCACCCATTACATACGGTAGGGACACCCCCCTCCCCTGCTTAGTGAGAGTTCCCCCTAACCCTCCACCCAGCAACAAAATCCGCCTCTTAATCCCCCATCCCCCACCACGCAGGTGCAGAATACCGCCAAATCCTCCTCCTGAATCCCTCACCCCCGCGCTCGCCACAGCAAAATCTGCCCGTACGCTTCAGAAATTCCTCCTAGCAAGGCTTTTTTTCAGCGGCCTCCCGACCCAGCACAGCCCCCCGCCGCGCTTTCCGCCAGCTCCTTCCCGGAGCCTTTCCTCATAGGGCAGCTGTTCCATGCCCCTTATCATTTTGTTCGCCCTTCTCTGCATTTTCTCCATTATTACAGTATTTATGCACCTGTACTCTTGTAACCATGTTTGTATTTATTTATTTATTTAAGAGTTTTTATATACCGTCATTAAGTTATTCACCATCACAACGGTTTACAATAGGGCACCAGTAAAAAATATGGGTCGTACATTACATAGGTGGTGCCAATAGTATTCGGTAACAATAAGGTGTTTATTAGGGGGATTAAGTGTATCATAGCAATATGTCCTGAAGGTTGCCTACAGTTAAAAAAAATGTTGAAATAATTCAGTAAGGATTTATAAAATTAGGCATTCGGTGCTTTATGCCGCATAACTTTTACTTCATTGCCCATCAGTTTTCTTTCTTGAAGGCTTGTATGTAAAGCCAGGTTTTGAGCTGTGTTTTGAAAAGTTTATGATTGCTCTGGAGTCTAAGGTCAAGGGGCATGGAGTTCCATAATATGGGACTGGCTAGAGACAGAGCTCGGTCCCTTACTTGGGTAAGTCTTGCGGTTTTCACAGAAGGAATGGGAAGGAGTGCTCTGTTTGCTGACCTTAGATTTCTGTGTGGGACATGTACTCTAAGTGCTGTGTTCAGCCATTCTGCTTTATCGTCATGGATGAGTTTGTGTATTAGGCACAGTGCTTTGACTGTATACTTTGTTCTATGGGAAGCCAATGTAGGGTGGCGAGCATATCTGTTATGTGATCTCTTTTGTTTTTTCCTGTGAGAATTCTTGCAGCAGCGTTTTGTAAAATCTGTAGAGGTCTTACTGTAGTGTTAGGTAGGCCTAGTAGCAAGGCATTACAATAGTCTGTGCTGGCGAAAATCAGCGATTGAAGCACAGTACGGAAATGTAATGATAGTAATGGTTTGAGTTTTCTTAGTATCATGAATTTAGCATATCCTTCCTTAACCTTTATTGATATGTGTTGTTTGAGGCTTAGTTCATTGTCAATTATTACTCTGAGATTGCGAACTTTCTTTGCTAAGTCAATTTGTTGGTTGTTATTGAGAAATATTGGGGTTTGTGTAATGTTCATGCTTTTCCTTTCTAAGTGTATAAATTCGGTTTTATCAATGTTGATTATTAGCTCCATTTGGTTTAGAAGTTGTTTTATTATTTCAAGATACATCATGGCTAGGCCTATTGTTTTTTCAATAGTTTCGATTGGTAAGATTAACTGGATGTCGTCAGCGTAGATGTAGTGTATGATTCCACCGAGGAGATGGCATAGTGGCAGAAGATATGTTAAACAGCGTAGCAGATAGTGATGACCCTTGTGGGACTCCAGTTTTCAAGGTAATCTTGTCGGATAGTGTGTTTTTAATTTGAACTTGAAATGTTCTGTTATTTAGATATGATTTAAACCATTTGATTGTTTTGTCTTGCAGACCTATTTCTTTGAGCCTTTTGATAAGTATTATGTGATTCACTGTGTCAAAAGCTGCAGATAAATCTAATAATATCAGAATATATTGTTTACCGTTGTCGAACCCTCTTAGTATATTATCTGTTAGTGCGAGTAGGAGTGTTTCAGTACTATAGTGCTTACGGAAACCGTGCTGGGATGGGTAAAGGATATTGTTATTATCTAAGTGCTCAGATAACTGTGTTTGTACTGTTGTTTTTTTTCGATTAATTTGGCCATTAGAGGTAAGTTTGACACTGGTCTGTAGTTTGTTAGTATTTGGGGGTCCATGTTTTTTTTTTTGATTGTTGGTTTGACGAGTGCTCCTTTTAGTGTGTCTAGCACGTGTCCTTCTTCTAGGGAGTAGTTTATAATTTTTGTGAAAGTAGGCGCGGTGATTTCAGTAAGCTTTTTGATTTCTACTATGGGTAGTGAGTCTATTTGGTGTGGGGCAGGATTTAGTTTCTTGATCATGTTCTCAACCTGATAGTACTCTTGTAACCATCTTTATATTCTTGCTATCAATTTCATCCATGGGACCCTTTATTATTTACTATATGTTATGCTTCAGCCTAGATGAATTCTTACAATCTTCTTGTCTTTAGTCATTTCTGTATACATGCTCTAATCTCATGTTTATTGTCTTTAATTTGATTGTGTTATGCACACCGGTCGCAGGTTGCTGTGGTTGGCACCACTCACCTTCTGCTCTGTGTCTGACGAAGGCCCTGGCATCCTCGTCAGCGGCTAGCTGCTGTTGCCGCACTCTGCCTCCACTTTGGGCTGCCCATGGACCGTGTGGTGGGCAAGACGCCACTAACCTCAGCCGTCATCCGGGTTCTCCCTAGGTGTGTGTGTGCGCCAACCTGCCTCTTCTTAAAGGGCAAACTGTGGGAAAACCGGATCCGGCCCTAGTGATGACATCAGGCCCTCCGGCCTATGTAAGGACTGTCATCAGCTCAGCAAACTGACTTGGCAATGAGTTCCTAGCTGCCTGCTTCATGGTTCCTGCCTCAATGGTCTCCTTCGGAGGTTCTTCCTCAGCGTTCTTCACTTCTGTGGTTCCTGCTTCAACCTTCAGCCTCAGCAGAATCCTCCGGAGTGCCAGGCGCCAGACCCCTGCCTTCGAATCCGGCCTTCCAGGGCTCCTGGGGCCCTGGCCCGGACTCCACCTTCGTCTGCTCTTGCTGTCCTTTGATCCCGGACCGGAACAGACCTTCGCCTTTCGCCACCTGCCTCTTTCCTCGGAACTGATCTGACCTTTGCTTGTTGCCACCTGCCTCTGACCTTGGACTGGACCTGTCTTCTCCTCTTCCTAGTGGCCGTCTGCATCCTCCATCTTGGGGCCAAGACCCGACACCGCCATCCTCTAGCCGCTCCTGGGACCAGCCACGCAGAGGCCCACCTAAACCCAGCTGGCCCCCCACACCCAAGGTCTCAACCTGCGGGGAACGTGGGCTGGCACTGGCGAAGCTCCTGCCTGCCTCTGCTTCTTGTCCGGCCTCGCCTCCCGACGGTGGGGACCTGTGGAGTTCACCCTTCACAGGTTGCGCCAACACTACCTCGGACCAAGGTACACAAACCCTAACAGATGATTGCAATTTGGATTGTAGTATGCCTTGAGATTAATTTAAAAAAGGCAGAATATCAAATATTTACAAATAAAGAAAATAAAAAAACATAAAATAGAATAAACAGCAACCCTGCAGTACTGTTTGCCATTTAGACTTGAATGGAATCCAAAAATGAATGTAAACAACATTTTTTGTTATCTTCAGGTTACTGACTATTTGGTTTTAAACAAAAAGGCAAATCCCCTAATTTCTGTTTTAGTTACTAATTTGAAAGAAACGTGTTCCATAATATTAGTCTCATTAGATAGTTCTCTCCTAGGGACCTGCTCAAAAATTATACATCCCAATCAGAAGTGTCTTGTTCTACTCTGCAAGATTCCTGAGCTATGCGAAATGACCAAATGTCTGAAAATATTCATTTCTTTGCCATTTTTCTTATGCAGAGAAAAATATATTCAGGCTGGGGTGGCGGGTGAGGGGAGGGAGATATTTATCTCTGGACCCTAGAGATTTTCTCTGTGCAATATTTTTTTGCACACCTAATTTCCCTTGGGCATTATTCCTTAGGCAGACACGAGATATAAAATATTATTTAATATGGTCCAGCACAATTTCTGGCTAATTTAATTCTTGTGCAACTCAAATTGCTTTGGGCGATTTTTATTTGCAAAGTGGTTAATAAATGCTGTTAAATAAATTTTCAGCTGCATGTTAGCTCTTGTTTAATATTTGACTGATTTTTGTTTTAAAGCAGGGCCTATTTGCTAAAGAAAGATCTGTTATATCCTTGCTAATAGTTAACATCTTTCAATTGCACAAGTCACTTAGGGCTGGATTTACTAATGCCGCAAGGCATAGTGAATCCCGCGGTAACGAGGGAGGCAAAATGGGGGGGCGGTCCTGCGATAGCCGGCAGCGATCACACCTCTGTGGTGCGATCACTGCCGGCGTCGTGCCAAATAATACATAAAAGGTGTAGTTATTCGGCACAAAACTGACAGCGATAAAGGTGCTTACCTTTCGCTGTCAGCGCAGTCTTCGCGGCATCAGCCCCGGTGCCTCCCGACTCCTCCTCTTCCGGGCTGACGCCACCCCGACTCCGCCCCATCTTGGTATCACATGCGATCCGCTTGATAAATGACCCCCTATGCTAGTAACATAATGCCATTATGCTAGCATTCTATTCTTTCCAATCTAGTAATAATGGCCAACTGTGGCTACTGCTGAAATGGGATGGGGAAGAATGTGATCTTTGACTGTCTTGCTCATCCTTTGAAGAATTTACTTGGAGACATGATCTTTGAACTACTTGATATCCTAAAAAGTAACTGTTACTGGCTTACTCTAGGTTAATCGTAGCTTAATGGCCATGGAGAAGAATCTGTATTTTCATTGCTCTATACTAATGATACAGCTTCAGATCCATCAGTAAACCTTCACATAAAAATTTCAACATTTTGATAGTAGAGAGTCTACATTTGTTGAATATTTTTTTTATATTCCAAACACTATGGCACAGGTTAGCAGGTCAAGGGGATGTCATGTCATGTCATATAATGTTCTGTTTTTCTTCCTTCATTTGATTTATATATCTTCATATTATACCCTGCCCTGAACGTAGGAAGGGCGGATAATAAACGCTTTAAAATAAATAAATAAATGCCATGCCATGTTACAGGTATAAGCTTGCTACATTATGACATAGAGCAACAGCAGGGACTGACTCAATCTTTCTGATAAGCTAGAAGCAAAAAATTGCTAAGATTTGGAATGAAGCTTTCAGTATTTTCAATGGGCAGGTACAAGTGGGGAAAAATGAAGCTATTTTGGTGCTGGAATGAAAAAGGAGCAAAACGTTGATGTCCTCTCCTTTCCTTCCCCTCCTGCTTCCCCTCACTCTCAAGTTTCACTCATTGCTTGGAATTGTACATATGAAAATATCAATATTTAGAGCATATGTGGACCAATAATGTATATTGTTCAACAGCAACATAGTTGGTTAGATTGAAATAAGACCATAGGTTCACTGAGGGAGTTATTTTCCAAAGCGATCACTAAATGGGGGTGGCATCAAGACCGGAACAGGAGGAGTCGGGGTGGCACTGGGGAGGACATCGCGGACAGCGAAAAGGTAAGGACCCTTTTCGCTGCCTATTTCTCGCCCAATAGCACCACCTTTTATGATGGCGCTATTGGGTGCGAAAGTGGCAGCGATCGCACTGCAGAGGTGCGATCGCTGCTGGCCTTCTCAGGCCCGCCCCCCCGCTTCGCCCCCCTGCCCCCCCAATAGCGTGCGATTCAGGGAGCCCTGCGACATAGGAAAATCTAGCCCTCAGTCTGTCTTCTGATTGCCTAATGGGTTTGTCATACGGTAATCCTGGAAAAGGAAAAGAAACTGTACATCCGTAACAGTGACAAAAATTGTCCTTCTCAACCTGCCATTTGGCTCGGAATCACTGGATCAGAATTCTTCCCTAGCTTGTAGTTATTTATTTATTTATTTATTTAGCATTTTTTATATTGCCTTCACTCCGGTTTACAATTATAACAACCTGTTACATTAAAAAGATTTAAAACATTTACATTTAACAAGTGAGAACTGTCATATAATATTAATATAAACAAGGCAAGATATACCAAAGGATAGGTACATTGAAGACTGAGTTCAAACTGAGTTCAAGCATAATAGTAGAACAGTAGTAGACATCTGTAGGAGGCAGGATAAGTTGTCAGAGGGGAGGATTGAATGATAGGAGGCTATGAAAGGCTGTGGTATGTTTAGTGGTCATTATGTAGAGCTGACATTATGAGATTGGCAGAGTAGCCAGGCTTTTCTTTCTTAAAAGATTTTGGGTTTTCTTGAGCGGAGAGGTATTGGGGTAATGAATTCCATAACTTTGGGCCGATGATGGAAATGGCTCTGTTTCTGGTGGAAGAGAGTTTGGCATGTGGGAGTGATGGAGTCACTAATTGTAGTTTACTAGTTGATCTTGTTGTGCGTGGAGAATAATGGATATGAATGAGGTAGCTGGAGGTTGAATGTGATCCGAAGAAAGTTGGTAGAATTAGTGAGGAATGCAGAAGTTTCTGTTTTATTTCTTTTTTAATCTCAGTGGCTGCACGAAGGGGCGCACAAAGGGGCCAGCCCCTTTGTCGCGCTCCTTCGGCGCGACGCAGGCAGGACGGTAAATTTAAAAGACCCTCTCAGGCTGTTATTGGCTGTCTTTGTGTTGGTGGGCGTGTCTCCGAGCGGTTGACTGGCGGCGCGATCGGGGGCTGGACTCGCCGGGGGCAAGGGGAATAGGAAGGCCTTATATCAGTTATATCAGTCTCACCAATATCTTTGGTTGGCACATCCAGCATTTTATTATTTGACTGCTAGCTAGTTGAGTTTGATTAAGACTAAAACTTCTGAAGTCTATACATTGCAGAAGGGAAGGAGATCAGCTCGTTCCAGATGTAAAAAGATGGTAACTTTTTAAATGGGTGCACATGTGCATGTGTTTGCTGGCTCGTGTGCAGAGACATGTTCATTTTATAACATAGGTGCGTATACGCATGCATGTTATAAAATAGCCTGGATGCGACTACACGTGTGAGCATGCAATGGTGCGGAAATGCTGTTTCTACAGCCGCGTAAGTGGGGGAATTTTATAAGGGATGTGCGCACTGCCGTAGGTAGTTTTCCCAGTTCTCAGTTCGCCCAATTAAGGGATAGGACTTCCAAACCCCCCTAGTTTAATAGCCTCCCTTTCCCCCTGTTAGCTCCAACCTTTAAAACCCAGCTGACTAGCCTAGATTTTTTTGTTTTCTTACTTACGTGCCATCCATAGAAGTAGTAAAGTTACGCGGCAAGGGACCCCTGCATGCGCCTGTGCACGGACGTATTTATGTGAACACCTCTTGGCCTTCCTCCGACATGCCCACACCCCACCCCGCCCAGACCATTCCCACCTCCTGCCCCTTTTTGCAGACTTTTCCTTGTGCATGCAGCGGGAGATTCACGCATCCTCGAGCAGTTTTTTAAAATCCGCTGAGCGCGCGCGCCGGCCTGACTGTGCACATATCTCCCGGTTTTGGCATGCGCCGGGCTTAAGCATTTTCCCATGGGCAAAAAAATGGGAAAAAAAACCCCTTTAGTACATCTTGCCCTTTGTAAGGAAATATCTCAGCTGGGCTAAGAACAGCCACTTTCTGCTTTAGGATCAGCAGCTCTGCCGTAGACACAGGAAGGATGATTTTCAACGCCATTTCCATGGATAAGGCAGCGCTTACCTGGGGACATTGGCCTTTGACAAAATGGCCTACCTGATATCCAAGGAAATATAGGCATTTAGGACCTATAGGCTTGATTTTCAAAAGCATTTACATGTCAAAATTGGGTTTTACACATGTAAGTGCACTATACCTGTGTAAGCGGGCTTTGGAAAATTGCTACAATATATGCCATTGAATTGTCCATAGGCTATTCAAGCGTGAGTGTGCGCTTTAAGGCGCATAAATGGCTTTTTAAAATTGCTCCGATACTGTGTTACATTTACACATGTAACCCCTTTTAAAATGACCACCTACATGCGCATACCTTTAGCTGCAGTGAGCAGAAGTGCTCCTGGGGACAGGCCTGGAGTGTGCATTTCTGTAGATACTTTTGCATTTGAAAAGCATGCACATATTTTTCCTCGGGGGCGGGGGGAACTCTGCCTACCCACCAGCCGGTGCGAGATGCTTTGCTGGGATAATTTTCAAAGGGAAAGCCCGGGCGTAAATGGCTTTAGATGTATGCGGGGCTGTTACAAAATCACTCCCCAAGGAGAACCTCCTTTTGGTAGCTGCTGTCTCTCTCCGCTATTGGGGATTCATCGTATAATAAAAGGCAAAAACCTCCGGCCTTGCATGACTCCACTTTGGAGCCTTTGGGCTTTGCCGAGAGCTGATGCTAACATTATTTCTGCTGACAGAAGTTGTAACTGCCGTGCACGCAATAAAGGGAAGGCTTTGCGCTTGATAATTCTTTTACAGTTTAACTTTTTTCCCCCCACTCCCATTTTCTCCCTTGAACATTTCTGCAGACCCAACAGTTTTTGGAATGCATTTATTTAAACCACGTTTTCCGAGCGATAATATAAAATATGAGAGAGTTCATAAATGACAAGGAACAAAATTAAGTAATTTTCTGCTTGCTATTTATTTTGCTTATCGTGTTATATTTTCTCTTGCCTCAATTTTGTCGGGAAGCAGTACGGCAAGGAAAACAATTTTTTTCATCTTTTCTCTGCTGTCTCGGAATTCTTTCACTGTATAAGAATATATCTGCAATAAAGGACTGTGGTCACTCAGGGTGTGTTTCATATTGTGTTTTTTTTCCTTTCTTTTCACTTTTAAGCAGTGTTCAATTTATGCTGTACTTTGACAGAAAGTAAAGGAATAAAGTAAGGGAATAGTAAGGTCAGCATAAAATTAGGTCTAACTCTTATGCAGATAAATATTGCCTTCTTTGCCTGGGTGGTTCTATTCTATTTTTCCTCAATAGTGAAGCCTCAATAACTCTTATTGAACATAAGATATGCCATACTGGATCAGACCAAGAGTCCATTAAGCCTAGCATTCTGTCCCCAACAGTGGCCAATCCAAGTCACAAGTATCTGGGCAAACCCAAACATTAAATAGATCCCATGCTACTAATGCCAGCAACACACAGTGGCTATTCCCTATTGATTAATAGCAGTTGATGGCCTTCTCCAGGAACTTATCTAAACCTTATTTTAAACCCGCTACACTAGTTGCCTTAACCATATCCTCTGGCAATGAATTCTAAAACTTAATTGTGGGTTGAATGAAAAATAATTTTCTCAGATTTGTTTTAAATGTGCTACTTGCTAACTTCATGGAGTACCTGATAGTCTTTGTATTATAAGAAAAAGTAAATAAGCATTTCATATTTACCAGTTCAAGTCCTTTCATGATTTTATAGACCTCTATCATGACCCCCTTCAGCCGTCTCTTCTCCAAGCTGAACAGCCCTAATATCTTTAACCTTTACTCATAGCGAAGCCATTCCATCCCCTTTTATTATTTTGGCTGCCCTTCTCTGTACTTTCTCCAGTGCAACTATATCTATTTTGAGAGTCAATGACCAGAATTTCACACATTTAATTCGCAGTTTCACCACTGAGCGATAACAGATGAATTATGGCATCCTCCATTTTATTTGTCATTCTCTTCCTAATAATCCCTAAATTCTGTGCTTTTTTGACTACCACAGCACACTGAGCTGACAATTTAAATTTAAATTATGATGCCCACATCTTTTTCCTGAGTGGTAACTCCTAAAATGGAACTTAACATTGTGTAGCTACAGCAAGGGTTATTTTTCCCTATATTCATCACCTTGCACTTGTCCACATTATATTTCATCTGCCAATTGGTTGCCCAATTTTCTAGTCTCACAAGGTCTTCCTGCAATTTATCACAATGTGCTTGTGATTTAAGTACTTATTTGCAAATTTGATTACCTCACTTGTTTATTAATATATTTAAAAAACACCAGACCACTGTTTACCTTTTTCCACTGTAAAAACTGTTCATTTATTCCTACTCTCTATTTCCTGTCTTTTAATCTGTTTGCAATCCACAAAAGGACATCTCCTATCCCATGACCTTTTAATTTTCTTAGAAGCTTCTCATGAGGGACTTTGCCAAACGCCTTCTGAAGATTCAAATATACCACATCCACCTTTATCCACATACTTACTCACCCCTTCAAAAAATGTAGTAGATTTGTGAGGCAAGACTTCCCTTGGATAAATCCATGCTGGCTGTGTCTCATTAAATCATGTCTGACTATATGTTCTGTGGTTTTATTCATTATATCAATTTCCATGATTTTTCCTGGCACTGAAGGCAGGCTCATCGGTCTGCAGTTTCCTGGATCGCCCCTGGAGCCCTTTTTAAATATCGGGATTACACTGGCCACCTTCCAGTCTTTATTCATTACTATTGAATCTCTTAATTACAAAGGTAAGTTTGGTTGTTTCACAAAAACATTACATGGGTTTTCCATTCAATTTTTGTTACCCCCCAAAACTGAAAATATTTACTTATAATTCAGAATCTTGATAGGTTATGATTGCTTGACAAGGACCAACAGTAGAGATGTAGCAATTAGAGATGTGAATCGTGTCCTCGATCGTCTTAACGATCGATTTCGGCTGGGAGGGGGAGGGAATCGTATCGTCGCCGTTTGGGTGTTTAGAGTATCATGAAAATCGTTAAATCGTGAACCGGCACACTAAAACCCCCTAAAACCCACCCCGACCCTTTAAATTAAATCCCCCACCCTCCCGAACCCCCCCAAATGCCTTAAATTACCTGGGGGTCCAGCGGCGGTCCGTAGCTAAATCGGGGGAAGGGGGAGGGCAGGAAAACCGGCACATTAAAACACCCTAAAACCCACCCCCAACCCTTTAAATTAAATCCCCACCCTCCCGAACCCCCCCCCCCCAAATGCCTTAAATTACCTGGGGGTCCAGCGGCGGTCCGGAACGGTCTCCTGCAATTGAATCGTGTTGTCTTCAGTCGGCGCCATTCTGCGTTGCCATTTTGCAAAATGGCGGCGCAAAATGGCGGCGGCCATAGACCAACACGATTCGACTGCAGGAGGTTTCCGGACCCCCGCTGGACTTTTCGCAAGTCTTGTGGGGGTCAGGAGGCCCCCCCAAGCTGGCCAAAAGTCCCTGGGGGTCCAGCGGGGGTCCGGGAGCGATTTCCTGCCGCAAATCGTTTTCCGTACGGAAAATGGCGCCGGCAGGAGATCGCTCCCAGACCCCCGCTGGACCCCCAGGGACTTTTGGCCAGCTTGGGGGGGCCTCCTGACCCCCACAAGACTTGCCAAAAGTCTAGCGGGGGTCCGGAATGACCTCCTGCAGTCGAATCGTGTTGGTCTATGGCCGCCGCCATTTTGCGCCGCCATTTTGCAAAATGGCGGCGCAGAATGGCGCCGGCTGAAGACAACACGATTCAATTGCAGGAGACCGTTCCGGACCGCCGCTGGACCCCCAGGTAATTTAAGGCATTTGGGGGGGGGTTCAGGAGGGTGGGGGATTTAATTTAAAGGGTCGGGGTGGGTTTTAGGGTGTTTTAGTGTGCCGGTTTTCCTGCCCTCCCCCTTCCCCCGATTTACGATTTTTTGACGATAAATCGGGGAATTGGTATTGTATCGTGGCCCTAACGTTTTTTGACGATTTAAAATATATCGGACGATATTTTAAATCGTCAAAAAACGATTCACATCCCTAGTAGCAATATAGTTCTGGTCTTCTGGATATCCACAATGAACATGCATGAGATGTATTTGCATTTACTGCCTCCACCTTAAGCAAATCTATCTCATGCATATTCATTTTGGCTATCCTGAAAATCAGACCTGTTTGCAGCATTTAAGGACTGGAGTTTGCCTACTCCTGTTGCAGTAAATGGGCTTTCAAGACCTTACAAGCCTCTGCTTCACATGCCAAGGCCATGTATTGCAGCATCTTTTTTAGTCTGACATTGAGAGAAAGTATCTTAAGCTATAAAGATTCTAGTTTTCTTCAGAATCAATGCAACTAGTAAGTACTATACTATTCATAACGCAAGAGTTTATTCAGAACTTGCTAGTTCTCCTTCTGCAATGCATGTGAGCTGTGGGCAAGCAGCCCACATCTTTAAAGGTTAATATGACAGCAGCAGGTACACAACTCCAATCCTTGACAGTGAAAGTCATGTCTTGTTTTCTGGGTTTCCAAGCTAAACAAATAATCTCGCTCTTGGACCATATGTACGCAAATATCTGATTAATATTCATTATGGATTGCCTGAATATCAGGCTTGTTTGTGGCCCTTAATGACTGCATTTGCACATCTCTTTTCTACAAGAAGACAGTGCAAAGGAAATAGAAGTGAGCCTTGAAAATCTGTATTTGCATTTTCTGGATAACAATTGTGCTTCTTATTTAGGAAAGTTTTATAACGTAAAATGTCTCAGAGATGTTTGAAACAAAGCAGAACACTGGTTTGTGTATTTATCTAGCTTGTGTTTTCCTTTTTGCAGTAAGCAGTGAAGTGCTCAATTTCTCAGGGGAAACTTTTGTCCAGTCGTTTTTTTTTTTACTTCTGAAAATTGTTGGTACTTGCCATGTTAAATTGACATGGCTAAAACAGTACTACAAATCCCGTAATCATTTAACATAAGGTCAAAACCCAGGAATTGTCACAATTCTCCATCTAGAAACTGGGTCACTTAGTGAGTGTTGCCTTGGCCACTCCTGCCTTTAATATATTGCGAGTTGGAATGAGCAAATTTGTTCAGATTAAATTCAACCTCCTTTCAAATCGGAGACAGGGGTGGTTTGAGGTTTGAAACCTGCGTACCATAACAGACTATAGTCGATGTGGTTATTGAACTGGAACTTGTTTAACTCAGATTGCCAAAATCAGAACTAAACCAGAGCCAGCTTTGATTCTCATTTGTAACCCTAGCTCATGTAGCTAAAAGAAGTGTAACTCCATCTTAATAATTGTTTATGGACTTTTCCTTCAGGAATTTGTCCAAACCTTTTTTTAAAAGCAGCTACACTAATAGCTTTCTCCACATCCTCTGGCAACAAATTCCAGAGCTTAATTATGCGTTGAGTAAAAAAATATTTTCTCTTCTTAGTTTTAAGTGTATCACTTAGTAATTTCAAAGTTATCCCCTAATCTGTGTACTCTTTCAAAGAGTAAACTGATTGTTTACTCATTATTTTATAGACCTCTATCGTACCTCCCTTCAGCCATATCTTCTTTAAGCTAAAGAGTACTAACCTCTTTAGCCTTTCATCACAGGGGATTCGTTCCATCCCATTTATCATTTTGGTAGCCCTTCTCTGTACCTTCTCCATCGCAATTATATCTTTTTTGAGATGTGGCGACCAGAATTGTACACAGTACTCAAGGTGTGGTCTCACCATGGAGCGATACAGAGGCATTATGACATTTTCTGTTTTATTAACTATTCCTTTCCTAATAATTCCTAACATTCTGTTTGCTTTTTTGACTGCTGCAGCACACTGAACTGACGATTTCAAAGTATTATCCACTATGATGCCTAGATCTTTTTCCTGGGTGGTAGCTCTTAATAAGGAACCTAACATCATGTAATTACAGCATGGGCTATTTTTCCCTATATGCAACACCTTGCACTTGTCCACATTAAATTTCTTCTGCAATTTGGATGCCCAATCTTCCAGTCTCGCAAGGTACTCCTGTAATGATTCACAATCCGCTTGTGATTTAACTACTCTGAATAATTTTGTATCATCTGCAAATTTGATAACCTCACTCGTTGTATTCCTTTCTAGATCATTTATAAATATATTGAAAAGCACCGGTCCAACTACAGATCCCTGAGGCACTCCACTGTTTACCCTTTTCCACTGAAAAAATTGACCATTTAATCCTACTCTCTGTTTCCTGTCTTTTAACCAGTTTGTAATCCACGAAAGGACATTGCCTCCTATCCCATGACTCTTTAGTTTTCTTAGAAGCCTCCTCTCATGAGGGACTTTGTCAAATGTCTTCTGAAAATCCAAATACACTACATCTACCAGTTCACCTTTATCCACATGTTTATTAACCCCTTCAAAAAAATGAAAGACTTTGCTTGGGTAAATATTTCTATATGCTCTACAATTTTGATCTTTAAATAGTTTCCACTATTTTTCCCGGCACTGAAGTCAGGCTCACTGGTCTATAGTTTCTCGGATCGCCCCTGGAGCCCTTTTTAAATATTGGGGTTACATTGGGCATCCTCCAGTCTTCAGGTACAATGGATGGTTTTAATGATAGGTTACAAATTTTAACTAATAGATCAGAAATTTCATTTTTTAATTCCTTCAGTACCCTAGGATGCATACCATCCAGTCCAGGTGAATTGCTACTCTTTAGTTTATCAATCTGGCCTACTACATCTTACAGGTTCACAGTGATTTCCTTCAGTTTGTCTGACTCATCACCCTTGAAAACCATCTCCAGAACTGGTATCTTCCCAACATCCTCATAAGTAAACATGGAAGCAAAGAATTAATTTAGTCTTTCTGCAATGGCCTTCGCTAAGAGCCTCTTTAACCCCTCAGTCATCTAACGGTGCAACCGACTCCCTCTCAGGTTTCTTGCTTCGGATATATTTTTAAAAAGTTTTTATTATGAGTTTTTGCCTCTATGGCCAACTTCATTTCAAATTCTATCTTCGCCTGTCTTATCAATGTTTTACACTTAACGATAATGCTTATGCTTTATCCTATTTTCTTCAGATGGATCCTTCTTCCAATTTTTGAAGGATATTATTTTTGGCTAAAATAGCCTCTTTTACTTCACCTTTTAACCATGCCAGTTTTCCACCTTTCTTAATGCATGGAATACATCTGGATTGCATGTCTAGGATTGTAGTTTTAAACAATGTCCATGCCTGTTGAACACCTTTCAGTTTTTTTAACCATTTTCCTCATTTTTATCAAAGTTTCCCTTTTTAAAATTTAGTGTTAGAGCTGTAAATTTACTTATTGTCCCTCTTCCAGTTATTAGTTTAATGTTGCATGTCCCGGCCCCTCCACGAGCTCCACTCCATACTCCCTAGCTACTGCAGCTACCTCTCAGCGTCCCCAGTACCTGCCCCACGCCTCTGTCATCACAGGCTTCTCTAAGGAGCTCCCACAGGGGCTCTGCATCCTTGGCGTCCTTGGCGGGGCGCAGTGACGTGTGTTGGCGATTTAATCGGGCAACATGCATCTTCCCAGATTGTAAATTCCGGCATGCCTGTTCCTCTTGCGGGGCAGGCCATCCCGCAGTCAGATGTGGCAAGCGACAGGGAGAGGGACCGGCTCTCGCCCCGGTGGCAAAGGGCCCGGGCAAGTGATTGGTCCAGGGTGGTGGACACTCCGGTCAGGTTAACGCCAATGCTTCCGTGGCTGCGGCGTTACCCCGGCGGCCAGGCGGGCGGCTGCACTTTTGACTCAGGGTTTTGATGCGGGTTTCCGGATTCCGTGTTCGGTGCGGGTATAGTGGGGGGTGTTCTATCACGTGTGCCTATTTCGAGGCGTTCAGTTCGTTCCTCCATTGGGTGATGAAGGTGCAAACTGGTTCCCGGGACATAGTACATTACCTGGATGACTTTTTGTTCGTCGGACGGGCCAATTCGGGCGATGCTTGGGATTATTGAGCTGTTTTCAACGGGTGGCCGAGGAGTTTGGGATCCCTCTCTCGGTGGACAAGACGGAAGGTCCGAGCACTGAGTTGGTTTTCCTGGGGATCGAGTTGGATTCGGTGGCTAGGGTGTCACGGTTACCGGTGGACAAGGTGGATCGATTGCGTGATCTTGTGCGGGAGGCGCTGAGTCGGCCCAAGCTGTTGCTGCTGGAGCTACAATCCCTAGTGGGTAGTCTTAACTTTGCCTGTCGGGTGATACCTATGGGCAGGGTATTTCTGCGGAGGCTGTCGCATGCGATGGCTGGGGTTCGGAAGCGGCATTACCGGATTCGCGTGTCCGCACCAATGCGGGCGGACTTGCGGATTTGGGACAAGTTTTTAGTGGCCTTCAATGGGACGGCGTTTTGGCAATCGAGCCCGTTTTCCAACCACGATTTGGAATTGTTCATGGACGCGGCAGGTTCAATGGGATTTGGAGCTTATTTTCAGGGCTCGTGGTGTGCGGCTAAGTGGCCGAATGAGTGGGTGGTCTCTGGGGCCACGAGAAATATCACGTTCCTTGAATTGTTTCCCATTGTGGTGGCCCTTCACATTTGGGGTTCGCGGTTACAGGGCAAGAGGGTGGTCTTCTGGTGTGACAACCAGGGGGTGGTTGAGGTCATCAACAAACGCGCGGCACGGTGCTTAATGGTATCCAAACTTTTGCGGGAACTAATCATGCATTGTATGTCGTTAAACGTGACAATATGGGCCCGACACGTGCCTGGCGTTGCTAATGGTGTGGCCGACTCTCTTTCTCGTTTCAAGTGGGAGTTGTTTCGAGAACTTGCTCCGATGGCGGACCCCTGTGGAGCTCCGGTGCCGTCTTCCCTTTAGAGATTCGGTTCCCTGAGGCCTGGAACCTGCTGCGGGCTTCATTAGCCCCGTCCACGTGGTCAGGTTATGTAGGCGGAGCCCGGGAAGTGGCTGCATTTTTGTCTTCCTTGGGATGGTTGGGGGGCCCCGTCTCTGATGTCGCGTTGGTGCGTTTTCTGGAGTGGGCTAGGGCGGTTGGTTCTTCACAGGTGGCGGTGGGGAGGCAGCTGGCTGGCTTTTTCTTTTTTCATGCGGGCTCACGGGTGGGGCTTTCCGTCGGGTCGGTTCGTGGTGCGGAGGATATTGGTGGGTTGGTCTAGGGTGGTTGGGCGGCGGCCCGATCAGCGCCTTCCCGTCACGCACGATATCCTATTGCAGTTGTGGGATGCGCTGCCGGGGGTTTGCTCGTCCCCGTACGAAACGGTGTTGTTTCAGGTGGCCTTTGTCTTCGCTTTTTTCGGGGCTTTCCGGGTCAGTGAGTTGGTAGCCAGGTCCACAGATAGTCGGGACTGCCCGGGGCTACTAGCGAGTTCTGTGGTGGTGACAAACAGATCGGTCATGATAGGCATTCCTCGTTCTAAGACTGACCAACGTGGCAAGGGGTTGTCGGTGGTGCTCACGGCAGTCCCTGGGTTGCGGTCTTGTCCGGTGGGTAATGCGGTATGCTATTGCCAGTGGCGGGCGCCTGGGGCGGTCCAGTTCTTGGTTCATGCGGACCTCCGCCCATTGACTAAGTACCAGTTTGAGGCGGTGCTTCGGAGAGCCTTGCGATCGGTCGGTCTTGATGCAAGCTGTTTTGGGATGCATTCCTTCCAGATTGGCGCGGCGACTTCAGCGGCTAGCGCATGGTTAGCAGGGTGCGTGATCCAGAGGATCGGTAGATGGCGGTCGAAGGCGTTCAAGGGATACGTCCGTCCCGGGCCGGGACGATGTTGATCAGAATTTAATGCTTGTTTCTTTGCAGGTGCAGCGGCCGAGGGGAAGTCCGTTTGGATTATTGGGCACTCTTATACGTTTTGGGCTCACAGGCATGCCTGCGGACGACCTTATGGGCCTCACCTGGATCTGTCGAGTAGGGGGGGGTGCGGGTGCACTGGTTGGGGCGCAGAGGAATGGTATGGGACGAATTGATCCCTTGTGTGCAGCGAGAGCACGACCGGATTGGTCCACCGCGGGTGCTGGTGGTCCATCTGGGGGGTAACGACTGGGGCAAAATGTCCGGGAGGCAATTTATTAGTATCATCCGCAAAGACCTGATGACGGTATCTATATTGTTGCCTACCACCATTTTGTGCTGGTCGGATATTATTGTATGGCCTGCTGAATGGGAGCACGTGATCTGGCACAGGAGTAGTCCAAGGCGAATCGCAAATTGGATCCTGACTGGCTAGGTTAGGGGGTCGCCACATTCGATATGAGTCCTGGGGGAAGGTCACGGGGTTGTTCAGTAAGGACGGGATTCACCTTTCATTTCTGGGTATGGATCTGTTCCTTAATTCCATTCAGGAGGTCTTGGAGGAGCTGTTTCCTCGGTAAACGAGGCCGCATCTTTGGGGGTCACAGGGCATGTGATGCCTGTGTCTTTGGCGGATGGCCCGAGCCACGACAGTTATATGGGTTTGTTATCTGTTAAGATGGATTTCAGCAGGATGTGATGGGGGTTGACAACTGGGGGCTGTTGTCGGTTAAGGGCTCCTTGCTGGAGAGCGGCGGGAGTCTCATGACCAGACTCCTTGCAGGTTTCGGGCGGGGGTCCGCCCAGGTTGACTCCTTGCAGGCAGGTGGCGGGAGTCTGAACCTGGTGTGGGAGTGCCGAACATCGAGCCGATGGCTGGAACGAACTATCCTGCCGGGGAGCGGCGGATGGAGGGGGTTGGTTTGCTGAAATTGTAATGTTAAGTTTTATTATCAGGGCTCGGGCCTCTATGTTGCTAATAAAGCTGCGGCCTTATTTACCCAAGTTATTGTTTGCTGTATTTATTGGAATGTGATAGGGTGGTTGCGAATGAGTGAGGTCCTGGATGCCCATATTATGCTATGGCTTTGTCATCCCTAAGTGCCCCTTTTACCCCTTGATCGTCTTTGGTCCAACTCACTCCCTCGCAGGCTTTCTACTTTGAATGTATCTGGAAAGGTTTTTATTATGATTTTTTTGCTCCCATGTCATTTCTTTTCAAATTCTCTCTTTGCCTTCCTTATCAATGCTTTGCTTCTAACTTGCCAGTGTTTATGAAGTTTCCTGTTTTCTTCATTTGAATTCCATTCCATGTCTTGAAAGATGTAGCTGTAATAGATTCTCTCATCTCACCTTTTAACCATGCCAGTAATTATTTAGCCTTCCTTCTACCTTTTCTAATGCATGGAATATGTCTGGTCTGGGATTCTAAGATGGTATTTTTAAACAACCTCTATGGCTGATATAAACTCTTAACCTTTGCAGCTGCTTCTTTCAGTTTTTTTAAATTAATTTATTTATTGCTTTTACAATAATTCCAAGAATAACTCTTGTAGAGAAATGAGGAAAAACATTTAAATAAAATAAAGAACTCAATCAAGTGTTCAAAGGAGAATATTTACAGACTTTTGCCCACAATTGAAAGGGGAAATAGTAATGCAGTTGTGGCCGGACTGCCTGATATGGGTCCCTGCCCCCAGACCTTACCTGGGCAGAGAGGTATAGTATAACCCAGGGACAAGAAAAATAAAAGGACAACAGAGAATAACTGGACTGATGACAGCTATATCTCAGAATTGCAGCAAGGGGACAACTGGGCACTGTTTTTCCCTGTGGAGCAGAGAGATGTCATAATAAAACTGTTTCAGTTTAGATCCAACATGAGTCTTGTGCTGTTGCAAAAAGCAGCAGTATCGGATTACAAGAGGCACAGGAGGGTTCAGTTACTACAATGAGCCAGCTTACTACCCGGAGAGAGGAGAGACCGTGAGACCAATCAGTGTGAAGCTAACTAACAAAGGCATGAGGCTGTGTGTGCGATCGGGGAGTGAGAGCAGCAGGGGATGGAAGGAGAGAGCTGTGCTTGGGCTAGGATCCCTCCTTGCCCTTCGCCCATGGCTACCAGGATACAGAGCACAGCATAAGGAGATTCCAGGAGCTGAGAGCTGACATCCCTCTCCTGCAGGATAAAGTTCAGCTAAGTAATCCTAATTTGCTCAGCAGAGAACAGAGATTCCTTTGTTGTTCTGGACCCCAGACAGTTGCATCATCAGTGAGCTGCAAGATAAACCCCTGCTGTTTGCTACCAAGAGAAGACCAGCCCAGACTTTCTAAATCCCTGCATCAGGGTAGGGAACCAGCTTGTTTCCCCTGCTTTGGAGTCTCTATAAGACTGGAATTTCCAGAGAGTGCCAATACATTCTCAACTTATACAGCCTGCATTGATTAGGAAGTTAGCACGGGGCACATTTAAACTAATCGGAGAAAGTTCTTTTTTACTCAACGCACAATTAAACTCTGGAATTTGTTGCCAGAGAATGTGGTTCGTGCAGTTAGTATAGCTGTGTTTAAAAAAGGATTGGATAAGTTCTTGGAGGAGAAGTCCATTACCTGCTATTAAGTTCACTTAGAGAATAGCCACTGCCATTAGCAATGGTTACATGGAATAGACTTAGTTTTTGGGTACTTGCCAGGTTCTTATGGCCTGGATTGGCCACTGTTGGAAACAGGATGCTGGGCTTGATGGACCCTTGGTCTGACCCAGTATGGCATTTTCTTATGTTCTTATAACAACCACTTTCTTACTGATACTCATGCCCAACGTTCTTGGCATTTTCCTTTTTTTTTTTGGGTGTACACTCCTTGGACTGGGGACTAATGAGAGTAACCGTATAACATTTATTTTGTGCACTGCTATGACATTTACCCGTAAGGTTTTGGGTAACCATAAGGTTTGCCAGAGGGCAGTCTGAACAGGAGAATCCTCAGGCTGCTACTGAAAATTCAAGTTGCTCATAGCCCTGGTTTACTGGGCAGGTTGATTAATGTACCAGAACAATATTTGGCCAAATTGTGATTGATATGCTTATGGATGCGTGCTATTACTAATTATTTTCACTTCGTTTGCTTTATCATTTCTGTAGTGTTCTGTGTACCTGTAACAGTAAAAGAAGTTAATGTTTACAGTAAAGTAGTGATTTTTGTGCTGTACACTGTTCCCAGAGGGGGGGAGGGGTGAGAACCACAGAGGCTCCTAGAAGAGATGAGTTGGGGCATGTGGATCATTTATCCCAGAGATGCTAACGTAACCCGCAACCCCCACTCTGATAATCATACCCAAAGGTGCAGGTGGGGGTTATTCTTCTTGTGCAGCCCCTCTCCCTTGGCAGCATAATACTGAAGGGGTGCTACACAGTGAAGAAAAATGTTTAATTAGTAAAGAAGACCAAAGTTAGCTAGCTCAGTATATACTTTCAAAGCTCAAATCATGGAGGAACCAACAAAGGAAAGGGGGATACTGGCAGAGGAGTAGAAGCCTACACTTCATTTTGCTCATGGGAAGGATCCCTCTGGCACATGGATTATTGGCAGAGCACAGCTTCTAATTACACACCCACCTTAGGGAGTTTGGCTTGCCTTTTCCAAAGGTGGAATTCTCCAGCACATTTGTAACATTTAATACATTGAAAGAGGATTGCCGAGGAGAATCTACAGCAAGATTTTTCTTAGCTGAAGGTAAATCATAGGCTTTAGCAATTGGTAGCAGAATGCTCTCAAGGATTTTTAACGTCTCCAAGAAATATCTCCCCAACATTTACTTTGGGGGCACAGATTTTTGTTTTGGAAAGTTTACCAGTCTGATGTTTTTGGATCTAGTAGCAATTTCTAA
Source organism: Rhinatrema bivittatum (assembly GCF_901001135.1). Taxonomy (NCBI): domain Eukaryota; kingdom Metazoa; phylum Chordata; class Amphibia; order Gymnophiona; family Rhinatrematidae; genus Rhinatrema; species Rhinatrema bivittatum. Next base: position 315,606,893 of record NC_042619.1, on the reverse strand, counting down.
AACTTCCATTTTGAATTGAAGAGCAGTATGACCCTTCATAACAGTCTCTACATTTCCTTTGAGCAGAGACATCTGAGGCTGAATATCCAAAACTTGAGTAGAGTTCTTCGCTAAGTCAGCTTGATAAGTTTGTAGTGACTGAGAGAGAGCTTGCTGAGAAACAGCATAATGGCCCGGTTGAGAAGCTAAACCAGTAATAGCATCCCATATAGAATCCAAAGTAATATCTGTGGACCTGTTAAGGGTAAAGTCCTCTAAACATTTGTGGGAAGTTTGCAAAAGAAACACTGGATTACCTTGGTCCAATGTAGCTGTACTGCCCTGCACATATTCTTTACTCCCCATTCCTCCAGCTCCCTCAGGCTCAGGCTGAGGCACAATAGCAACAGAGCCCATGATGGAATAATTACAGTCCTCTAGCCACGTGTCCACAACTGCATCTGGGGAACGCTCTGCATTGGGTCCGGGCAGAGGCTGGTCCAGGGGAGACAGGCACTCCGGCAAAAGAGACACAATGGAGTCCAGGAGGAGTAGTGCCGCATCTGTGTGCACCAAGCCTCCCAAGGACAGTTCACTGGTTTCCAGACGCTGAGCAGACTCTCCTTCACTGAGGACAGTAAACATTGATGGGACTGGTAACCACCGGTGACGGAGCCTCAGGGTAGGTACGAGCCTTCCCCTTTTGATTTCCCATAATTCAGTAGTGAGGAAAACTTTTTAGAGAGGAAATCATTGAAATATAAAGAGTCTTATCGAAGGTGAAAGCTAATGGCAGCCATCTTGAAACACTCCCCTCGTAAGTCTTCTTTTTCGCTCCTTTCAGTTTTTTCCTAACCATTTTCCTAATTTTTATCATAGTCACTTGTTTTGAAAGTTAAATGCTGTCAGAGTAGATTTTTTTAGTGTCCTCCCTCCAGTTATTAAGTCAGACTTGAGCATGTTGTGATCACTATTGCCAAGTGGCCTTCAACACTTTTACCTCTCTCAGCCAGCCCTGTCTTCTACTAAAGAATAAGTCTAAAATAGTTTTCCCTCTTGTTAGTTGTTGAATAAGCTGTTCCTTGAAGAAGTCATTTATTTCATCTAGGAACTTTACCTCTCTAGCGTGTCCTGATGTGACATTTACCCAGTCAATACTGGGGTAATTGAAATCACCCATTATTACTGTGCTACTGATTTTGTTAGCTTCCCTAATTTCTTTTAGCATTTCATTGTATGCTTGTTCATTTTGGTCTGGTGGATTGTAATACACCCCCCACTGCTATTTTATTCCCCATTCCCCCTGGAATTTCTATTCATATAGTTTCAACATTGCATTTTGTTTCTTGTAGAACATTTATCCTATTTGACTCAATGCCCTCTCTAATATATAGTGCCACCTTTCCACCAATTTGATCCATCCATTTCAATATAGTTTATATCCTGGTATCACGATCCAAAATATTCTAGATTCTTAAATCTATCTATCTATCTATCTATCTATCTATCTATCTATCTATCTATCTATCTATCACTTTCAGCATTGTGCCATCAGTATGGCTTCATGAAATCAGCCAAATCAAGTTATATCTTTGGACTGTTTGCTTTTCTCTTTTGTTCTATGGGTACCACATGCTATTTGCAATCTCAATTCCAAAAACATTTCCTTTCTTTGATATTGGTGGAAGTTGCTATCAATGAGAGCTACTTGGGGTTCACATATTAACTTTGTGAAAGCCCATGAATTTGTTTCTGAACTTTATTAAAAGAAATGGGACAATTGCTGGTAAGATCCATAGAAATTCATTACCAGAATCATGCAAATTCTGGTACAGATTGGTGGTAGCTTTCTGTTGGATTTCTCTGAGAATGGAAACAAAACATCTGGATTTTTTTCCTATGCATCTTGGATATGTTTGCATTTCTCTCTTAAATTCAGCCTGAAATCCACTTCATTTGAGTTCTAATTGAATTGCTTAACACATCCCTCCCCTCAAACCTAGGTTTGGATTAAGTTGTTTCTTTGGCTCGCCATAACACATTTCCCAATTATTACCAGTGAAAGCCGCAAAACAGTACATGTAGTAGTTCACCCATTAAATCATGCAGTCATTTTATCTTCCAACTATGCTATATTAATATCTCTACAAAACCAGAGTTTATTTCACACATGATGATATTATCTTATTATGGCATTTCTTTACACAGTACTACTATGGGTCGTAAACTAAAGTTTATGATGGAATGTAAATTATTTTAATTTTTTTCTGTCCAGGAGCTTGAAAACTGCTGAGCTTATTTAAAAAATAATGCCAGAAAGTAGAGTTATAAGAATGAAATATAGTATGAAACTTTTTTTTTTCTCACTCTTAAGTTAAAGACTTGGGGCCTGAATTAAAAACAATTGAGTGAGCAAATATAAGGTGCGGCAAGCTTACTTACTTTATATATGATAGTAAATTTGTCAAGAAACCAATAATATTTAACTGAATAAAGATCGTTTATGTAGCTTAGTTCTTGCTTACCAACATATTTTATTCTGTATATATCCAAGTTCTACAAGTATAGTTCATTTGGGCAGATCTCTAGAGATGTGTTCTGGAATATGATTTTTCATACAGATATGCTGAGCTTCACATTGTACTAGGCTCCTGGGTGATACTTGTGTAGTACTTAATTAATGAGGTCTTGAATTAATATAGAAATCGAATGGCTAGTGATGTCTGATTTTATTCCACATTCTAACCTGCACATTAAGTATCATTCAGAATAAGGCAGAGAGATGATCCATATCTTTTTAATATCCATCTGTCTGGGCATGAGGAAAAGATTTCTTAGCAATCTGGCACTGGAAGGCCAATATAGGGCAATGTCCTATCAACACTGTCATTCAGTTGGTTTATATGATGACCCATAAAACTGTTTTTGAAGCTGCCTCCCCCACTCCAACAAGCAAATCTCAATAACAGTGCCTGGGAATCTTATTAGGTTCCCTACAGCATGCAAATGGTTTGAAGAGTGTAATCTGCAGTATAGAAATGGGTAGACTAGAGGGATTGTGTGGTTATATATCTGCCAAACCTATGAATTAAAATATAACACTTTGGGGTACTGTTATGCTCAGGCTTGTGAACCCTTGGTCCGACGGGAGGATGGAATACCTTAGGAGGAAGATCCGTAGGTTCTCCCATCGGGTGGCGAGGCAGGAAGAGAAGATGTGACCAGCTGACCCTCGGCATGAGACAGAGGCAATTGTGGAGGCAGACGAAGAGTCGTGATGTCGAAGGAAGGAAGTGTGTCTTCGCCACTGGAAGTCCGCGGTCCCCCCGGGAGGAGCCCGTAGGGACCCGGACTGCTGGGACTTAGGTGGACCTTTGAGAGGTCAAGAAGTTCGGTGCAAGGGCTGACTGTAGCTTCACCCCTGGAAGCCCGTGGTCCCCCCAGGAGGAGCCCGTAGAGACCCAGGCCGCTGGGACTTAGGCGGGCCCTTGGAGACGACGGTCAAGAAGAAGTCCGAGGTCAAATGCCAGAGGGTCGTCGCTTACCAGTCCGAGGTCATACACCGAGGGATCACCACTTGCCAGTCCGAAGTCACACACCAAAGAATCACCGCTTGCCAATCCGAAGTCAATACCAGGAATCATTGCTAGCCGACCCGAAGTCAATGCCAGGAATCCCCGCTAGCCAATCCAAGTCAGGAGCCAGGAACACCAAGACAAAACAGGAACAAGGATCCAAGCACAAGAACTCACCGAAGCAAGTAGACCTGACTAACCACGGAAGTTGACAAGTCAAGGAATGAGTAGAGGAAGCCTCCTTATATACTTCCTCTGCTCTGGATCATTGAAGGCAGCTGAGTGTAATTAACGGGCTTAGGTCCCTTTAATTCTGTTGAGGAGGCGCGGCCTCGCGCCTAAGATGGCGGAGTCCATCTTGGATTCCGGTCGCAGGGAGAAGCTGTAGCTGCCGCACCGGGGAAGCAGGGACGGCTCCCAGCCGTATGGGAACCCTGGGGGCCCTCTCCGACGCGTGGGAACCACAGCACTGGACTGGGGCTTCTCACCCGGTGGTTTGGCCGCGGCGGGTCGCCGCTGCGGTCAGGTAGGGGGACGTGCCCACAGATGGCCGCGGGGGCGCGGAACACAACAGGTACAGCAGGGTTTTCCAAACCTGGCCTACTACTATCTTGGCCTCACAGCCAGCTTGGTTTTCAGGAGATCCTCAGTAAATATATATGAGAAAAATATTCATATACCAGATCTCCAATAAGGGCAAATATATCTCATGTATATTCAAAGTGGACAAACTGAAACCTGCTGAAATTCTCTGGAGGTTATGATTTACTATCCTGCTTCCTAGTCTCACCCGCCCTCCTTAGTCCTACTTCAACATTTCCTTCCCTTCTCCACAGCTTGATCCTAGACTGCCACCAGAACACTCTGATCCCCCTCCCCAGCTCCACTCCAGCATACCCTAATCCCCGACACCACCTCAGCTCTCTATTGCCTCCTGCCTTGTCTGGGCCCCGCACACCACCCACCCTCCCTAACCCAATTGCAGCACACTGTTCACCTCTGTTCCCCAGCCCACTCACTAGCCTGATCCCAGAACTCTGGGTACAGGGAGTTCGGTGGGGGGTCCTGGGGGCCGTGGGTGCTTCATTGAAGTGGATTCAGGCCAGAATCAAAATATGGTTTTTAAAAAATTTAGAAATAAAATCCATTGGTTTGTGGCTGCTGGGGAGTGCATGCACACTGGGGTATACATATGCACCCCAGCAGTTTGAGGACAGACAGACAGATAACATCTGGCTAAGCATATTATATACTGTATATAGCTAGCCCGAAAACCTGACTGATTGTGGGGTTACCAGGGCATGTTTGGGAAGTCATGTAATACAAATTCTTAAATAGACTAAATCTTTCAAAATAAAGATGTATTTTTTCCAGGTTTTCCTGTTAAGTTTAGATAATCTTTGAATATTATTAGAATGAAACATTGTTCTTCTGTTTTACCATGCATAATTTTTGCAGGAAGGTGATTAGTATCCATAACATTGGAAGGACGAGAGTAATCCCCCATGGTTAAATGTGGAAAAAAAAACCCCAAATCTCTTCTTTCTGTCTTATTCTGGGTGATAGTTCCTATAAAAATGAAGGAGAATTTAATTTTAATGTCATCCTATGGAGTGCTTCACACTATTTAATTAAAAATAAATAGCAAGATATTACCAAAAATCTCTGATGGTGTAATCAAATATTTTAAGTTAATTTTTGCATTAATGGGTGTGGGTGGGATTCAGGTATCAAAAGGAACAGAACTTATACAATTTCAAGAGATAAGAGAAAAACTTACTTAGCAAAATGATTTAAATGCCTTCAGCTGAGGCACTGTATATTAGCAGGGAAAATTTATATCCATTCATTGCAAGATATACTGGAGATTATTAAAACTTGTGATAAGTTGCTGGTATCCTGTAACATGGCTTAGGGTTATACCAATATTTGCAGAAGTCATAGAAAAAATGTGTGGAAAGCTGAATGAGCTTTTTCTTTTGGAGCAAGTCATTGCAGGTTGTGATGTCCACATCTCTTACTCTGGGGTTGCATTTTATTACTCATATAGCAGTGTGGATGTTGGTGAAAAAAAAATCACCAAACTCATTGCTCAGAGATATAAAATGTTTTCTGTCACACAGTGAAAGAGACATTCTCACATCTGTAATATTTAGGTAACAATATAATGATAGGAGGAAGAATTAAGAATATACTGAATATCCAATGTGAACTTTCATTTCAAATTATTATTTGAAAATTAATTGCATAACAGAAGATATTGCTGCCTGTATTACAAAATTGATAGATATTTTACTGTCCTTGGCCTTATAAAATCCTTAATAACTGGAAGGTTCCTTTCTGGAGATACATACATTGCAGAATATATGTTTGATGAACAAATATGAAGCTGTGTAGCCGAAAAATATAACAGACTTTAGGAAATTACAGGAAATCTGAAACTCTGTATATCATTTAGTAATCCAGCTGCTCTAATTGCCACCTTTCTTGTTGTATCATTAGATAAACTGTTGTAGAATATGGTACAATCTTCCCAGACAAGTTAATGTGATGTTTTTTCTAAGTGGAAAATGGATCTAAAAATTGTTATGAATCCAATAACAATAAATGAATGCACACAAACAAGCATTATTCTCAATCTACTATGATGCAAAGTCAGAACATTTTGACATGAATAAGTCTAAATAAATTATTCAAAGGATTTTTTGTAAATCTTTTTTAAATTGGTCAATAAGTCATAAATAGAGTCCTCTGGTAGACCACCTCAAAAGGTTCATACTGAGCATGAAAAACTGGCCCCAAAACCCTAGACCATCTCCAAAACCTTACTTCTCTCTCTCTCTCGAGCAGTAACTCTAAAATTATCATAGCCACACCCCTTTTCCTTGTCGTGGGCATTATTTATGTAAACATTATCACATTTTGATGAATCTAGCTAACAGCAAACAGTTTTTGTACACAAATTGTTTTCCATATATAAAATAGGATTTATGTGCATAAATAATGTTTTCTGTGCATAATTCTTATTTTATGTGTGGAAAACGTGATTCTGCATGCACATTTTCTGGTTTCTATGCAGTTTTTATCTCCCAGTGCACTAGCAAACTATTAGCTCACTGTATTCAGAGTTTAAAAATAGAAAAGCTTGTGTGTTAGAAAATGTGAGGTGAATTTCAGTGCAGTTTTATTACTCAGCTTTTTCGTCAGCCCCATTGCTAGTTGCAAACAGAAAGGAATGAAGATGCAGAGTGGAACTGTAAAATAGGGTAACTCCAGATTTTTTTGTAATACCAATTACAAAATAAAAATTATGGGGTAGATTTTAAAAGAAGCGCGCGCGGCCTACATAGGTGCTTGCTACCCGGCGCATGCACATGTACGCCCAATTTTATAAAATCCGGCGTCTGCGCTCGCAAGGGGGTGCACAATTGTGCACCTTATGTGCGCCGAGCCGCCCTGCCTTCCCCCGTTCCCTTCCCCCTAGCCTGACCTTCCCACCCCTTCCCCTAACTTTCCCCTCTAGCCCTACTCTAACCCCCCCTGACCTTTATTTTACCTTTTGTGCCTGCCTCTGGGCATGTGCAAGTTGTGCACGCCGGTCGACTGCCGACGCGCGATCCCCGGCACAGCGGCAAATATGGCCGCTGTGCCGGGAGCCTGACCCCGCCCCGCCCGACTGCCCCGCCCCTTTCCCGCCCCTTTTGTAAAGCCCGGGGACTTACACGCATCCCAGGGCTTTACGTGCATCCCAGGGCTTTTTAAAAATAGGCCCGGCGTGCGTAACCCTTTAAAAATCCGGCCCTATATATATATTAAAAAAAAAAAATATATATATATATATATAGTCCTCATCTCGCTGCACTGGTCTGTAACTTTTCTTCTTGCAGCATTCAGATGTCACCCTCGTCCCCCCCCCACCCCCCCTGTCAGGTGATAGGGGCAAAGGACAGTCGGAGCCATTTGAAAATGATGTCAACTGCCCAGAGCTAGGAGGTGCTTCGGGCTGCCACCTGACTATTATGATCTCTTAGATAAGGAGGGGTCCTGGGGATAGGGGGGCTTGATGGCCTCCTTAGATTAGCAGGGTTTATTTTCTCTGTAAATGGGTCGAGATGGAGGTGGGAGGCCACCAGACTATCAGGGATTATGGTTTATATTGCGGGGACCAGTGGAGCTGTTACTTGGGGGAGGTTTGGAAACAGGGGTCTTTGGTTGGGGCGAGGGTAATTTTGAACAAAGGGAAGTGGTTTGGGATGGGGACTGCTGGTGTCATTGCGCAACAAATTTAATTTTTAAACTTTTGGGCCCGCTGGGCTACCTTGACAGGTAGGGGTTCGGTGAGAGACAACTAAGTCCCCCAAGGGGGTTGAGTGGTGATGGTGGTGGGATTATTTGGCCCTTTAAGAACCAGCCTTGGGACATTGGGATGTGCATTAGCATTTCGTAGCTTCGGAGATCTTTTATCACAACTCCAGAGATTTTGTTACAATAACATGGCTTGCTTTTTCGAGGCAAGCCACACTATTGTTTTTGCATAGAATACAATAATGTGGCTTTGCATGAAGAAGTAAGTTTTATGTATGCAAATGCATGCAAAATAGCTAATTTCAATAGGGACAGATTTTGCATGATATTGCCACGATATGGGTTTATTATTTGATAAACAGCATTTACCGTGAATTTTTGTCTTATTGCAGCTTAGTAAATCTCCTTATAAGCTTGTTAGCTAAGGCTGGGAGAGCAAAGTTTTGCCAAGCCATTTTTAACATGATGTCAGGTGGTGGTCTCCCCCTCCCCCTCCTCTTTTCCCTTACCTACTGTATGCTCCAGCATCGGCAACTCCCCAGCCCATTCATCCTCGGGGTGCTATTTTTTGATTTGGGGTAAGTGCAGCTTCCAATTGGCTGGAATCTTGAGGATGGATGGGTAGAGGAGAGGCGGATCAGCAGGGCTTGACTAGCCCCCCCTTAGTTCTTGTTGACACAGTGTTCCCTTCTGACCAGGTGGTGGCGGGACTTCTGCTGTTGGGATGTGAAAGAGAGGTCTCGGCAGGTGGATGAGTCGGCTGATAGGGTGTGGGAAGCACTCATGGGTGAAAGCCCGATTCCATTGGGGTGTGGCAGAGGCATCCACCATGTCGGTGGTGAGGCAAGGTCACTGCTGAGGGATTATTGTGTTGGGCTCGGGTTAGGTGTTAATTTGTAATTTGGCTTATGGTTAATAAACTGCGGCCTTATGGTTAACTCCACTTCTCATGTCTGTGAAGTTTATTTGGGACTATATGTGATGGGGGAGGCGAGGGAATGCGAGATGAGTGCCAGTTTGTCTCAACTGCTCATGTTATTAAAGGTTAATCAAGAGGACCATTACAATTATGCAGGGAATGTTTTCATTCAGATACATTTTATTAGACTCTTTTTACCACAATAAAATAAAATCAGATGATGTAGAAAGAATGGAGCTTTATAACACTGTGCATTCATTTAGAACCTGGTTGACATGACCATGCAATTTAATTACAGAAGTTAATGCATATAGCAACAGTGGCTGCTGACAGATCTGTTTAGTTTGCTTTGATTTTCTTTCTATTGCCTAAGTTACAAGGTATACACCAAACTTGTGGCAGTTTTTTAAAATACTATTATGAAGATTAATGATAAAGAATAACAAAAGAACCTCATTTATGTGCAGACAGGACTAGCTGGTGTATTAACATCCCTCAGGGAGCGCTGCCTGCCACTGGGAAATTAGTTTACATTTCATTTGAATAATTTTCATGGTACCTGTTAACAATTCCTTTAGCATATTGAATGTGTTGGATGCAGAATCATGCAAAAGTATGCAGATGATTGATCACAATCAATTCCTGCTACAGCAAATATTTTGAAGATAAAAGTATTGCTCAGTGGAAATTTTTCATCTTCGAGTAAAATATTCCTTAACTAAGCATACCTTATTAGAAAGCTCATATTTAACAATAGGATGCACTCTAATTTGACTTAAACTCCATTCTACGGCTGTTTATATTTAGCTCAGATGTTGTGAACCCCAATCTATGACTGCTGCAAACAGGTCTGGTCTTCATGATAATTGAACTCTGAACATCATTGTGGAATTTGGATCAAATATATTACATTTTGAATTTTTAGTCTACCTTTTGAAATTTGGCAATTTAGAGCATTATTAGAATTGATGTAAAGTTCTTACCTCTGAAAAGCTTACAATGTAATAAGCTATGCATAAAAACATGTGTCCAAACTGGGCGTCCATTTTTTTTTAACGCATGCACAGCTATGTCTCCTGGGTACCTGATGCGATATGGTAATAAGGTGTCACGCTAGAAAGGATGTGCTAGGGATCAAGTGTGCATCCCTAACATGTCCTTGGCATTGGGTGTCCAGGAGATATGGCTGTGTGCACAGCCATGGGTCAGGAAAATGGATGTTGCTAAATTAAGCATCCGTTTCCCTAAGCTGGTTACAGTCAAGACTTTGGTTTTTTGTTTTGTTTTTTTTACATGTTGCTGCTTTCTGTGGTTCCTCCCACTTAGTATTGCAGCAATACCAAAAGTAGGAGGAAACATAGAAAACAGGATTTATTTATTTATTTTTTTAATGACCCCTTGACGTGTGGCAAGACTTAACGCCAGCTCTGGGACTGAGCATTTACATGTGATGAGCACTATTAGCTATGCGTGAGTTTGGATGTGCGCTTTGGACATGCTAATCCCTTTATTGCATCAGGTGTTAGCCTAGCGTGTCCAAAACGCACATCCAATAGTTGGTTAAGCTGTGTGCTAGTCTGAGTGCATAATATTGGATCAGCCCCCAAGTGAGTACTTAGGGCAACAGGAAATAAAGTGAATTGCCCAAGGTCACAAGGAGAGTGTCAGTGGGGAAAATGGGATTTGAGCACAAATTCTAGTTCTCAGCCTGTTGCTCTAACCCAGTGATGGTGAACTCCAGTCCTCGAGTGCCACAAACAGGCCAGGTTTTCATGATATCCACAATGAATATGCATGAGATAGATTTGCATACAATGGAGGTAGTGCATGCAAATCTTTCTCACGCATTTTCATTGTGGATATCCTGAAAATCTGTGGCACTCTAGGACTGGAGTTCGCCATCACTGTTTTAACCACTATGCCACTCCTTCTCACATATGCAAATATTTCATTAATGTTCATTGTGAGAATTCTGGAAATCAAACCTGCAGCATTGGAGGACTGAAGTTTACTGTCCCTTTTATTCTGGCCAATGTGTAATTGCCATTCTAGCATCCTCAATGGTCATATGCATTTCTTGAAGTCTGATGCAAGTCCCTGATTTATTACATTGAGACAAAACGCTGAGTCTTTCTTTATTAGGGTATGAAAAAATCACTAGGACATACTGAGAAACTGTTGTGATTCTGCCCGCAGCCGGAGCTATGGGCAGCCTCTCACCTTCTTCCAGCCGGCTTCCTGCTCCCTGATGCCGTCTCCATGCGGCTGGAGCTGCCCCCGGACCTCCAGTGCGGCAGGAGTTGTCGCCAACGTCCTTCCGTGGCCCGAAGGCCGCTTTTGTGCTTCAGCACGGTGGGGCTGTGCTGGTACTCCAGAGCAGCAGGAGCCACTGATGTCATCACTGCTCCGCGCCCCAGAGGCCGCAGTCCCGGCCTTGTTTGTGGCAGGGAGCCGCACCCAGCTGCCTCTCTGTGGCAGGATGCCACCTCCCACGTCTGGGCTTCTTCTGTGGCCTGGTTCCTGCTTCAGCTCCATCTCAGCGGCAGGGACGCCGCTCTCCATGGTCCTGCCCAGTCCTTCCTGCTTCTTAGGCAATGGGGCCGCACCTCTCTTCTTCATTTAAAGGGCCCGCAGCTGGATATGCCCCAGGCCCCACCTATGTTCTCCTCCCTGGGTATTTCCTGCAGAGCCCTATATCAGGGCTCCTCCTTTACTTCTCCCTCGCCTTGGCAAGGGGCTAGTCCTCCTGAGAACTACTCGCTTCCTGCTCCTGCCTGGAATTTCCGTGTCTTCATGGGATCCCTCGTCGTTCTGTTCCTGGTCTCTTGCTGGATGTCTTTTCGTCTTGTCCTGATGTCCCCAAGTCCCTGATGTCTCTTCTGTGATTTCCTGATGTCCGCCATGCCTCCGAGTATCCTGGTGTTTCTTCTGTGATATCCTGATGTCTCCTCTGTGAGGTCTTGATGCCTACCTTGTCCTGCGTCTACCAAAGCTCCATGCTGTCCTGTCCCTGCATAGTCCGTGACCAGTCCGGCTGGGTTGTGTAGGGCGCACAGTGGTCTACGTGGTCCGTGGTCATCCCGGCTGGGGTGTGTAGGGCACTCGGTGGGATAATTCCTTCCATCGGGGCCGAGGATCCTCCACATCCTTCATCCGTCCACGTCCATGGTCCAGAGTCCTCTGGATGTCCTTGCCTCGCTCTTCCATGCTGCCCTTCAGTGAGTGTCCTGGGAGTCCGATGTGGATGTCTTGAGCCTTTGCCGTGGAAGCCTGAAGTTTTAGCCTACCTCTCGATGTCTGGTCTTGAGGTCTCCTATGTCTTGGACTCCGGCTTCACCTAGCCTCCGGCGGATTGTGCTGTCAGTGGATAGCCTGAGGGCCGTTCCGACCACTGAAGCCTTCTTTACGGCTGAGTTAGTGTGATATCCGGATTCCACTCCATCCTGAGTTTTACTTGCCTGATTTTAGCTTGCCTTGCCTTGCCATGCCTTGCCTTGCTTCCTGTGCTTGAATCTTCATCAGTTACAGTCTTCGTCTTCATCAGCACCTGAGTTCTCATCTTCTTCAGCTCCTGAGTCTTCGTCTTCATCAGCACCTGAGTCTATCCAGTACCCGTGGCCTTTGTTCACCCTGCCTCCTGTCCAGCCTGCCACCTCTGCCATTACCCAGCGGCAGGTCTGAAAGGGCTTGGAGTGGTCAGAGGACTACTCAGAGACCAACCTTGCGTGGTTGGCCTCCCAGAGGCTGTGCAGGTCGGCAGGGGCCTGGGCTTCTGGTCTCCGCCCAAATGAGGCTCCGTCTCACCTCCCTTGGTGCTTCCTCTGAGTTCCTCTCCCGGTTCGCCGAGGTCCAAGGGCATACTCCACTTGTCCCAGCGCAACAGAAACAGTTCCCACAAGGAAAGGAGTTATTTGCGATCTAGTGCTCACTAATGGGGTAGTGTCTAATGTCCAGATGGGTGCCCACCTGAGTACCAGTGCTCATCAAATGGTATGTTTTGATATTGCACCTGGGGAACAGAGAGGTTACACAAAGACCCTTGTTTTAAATTTCAACAATACAGATTTTGTCGAAATCAGGACGTACCTGGAGGTAGAACTAGAAGACTGGGAAAAATGAGAGAGGTGGAATAACAGTGGGCCAAACTAAAAGGAACAATTACAAAGGTAACAAATGTATATGTTAGAAAAGTAAACAAAAGTAAGAGAAATAAGAAACCGCTCTGGTTCTCAAAGGAGGTGGTTGAAAAGATAAAGGCAAAAAGAACAGCATTCAAAAAATATAAAGGATCACAAAAAGAGAAACACAAGAAAGAATACCTGGTGAAACTGAGGGAGACAAAGAAAGAGTAAAAAGTCAGGAAGAAAGGATTGCCAAAGAGGTAAGGAGAAAGGTCCGAAGTGGTATAGTGAAATTGAAAGCTAACAAAGACCAATGTGTGGAAAGAGATGAAGAAATGATGGAAATATTAAACAAATATTTCAGTTTGGTGTTCACTAAAGAAGACCCTGGAGAAGGACCATCGCTAGTTGTCATGACTGTGGATGGGGGTGCAGGAGACAAAACTCCATTTACAGAAGATAATGTATGACAACAAATAGGAAAACTGAAAGTGGTCAAGGCCATCGGGCTAGATGAGGTTCATCCCAGGATATTGAGGGAGCTCAGTGATGTGCTGGCAGGTCCAATGAAAGATCTGTTCAATATATTCCTGGAAACAGGAGTGATGCCACAAGATTGGAGGAGAGCAGTGGTGATCCCTCTTTACAAGAGTGGGAGCAAAGAGGAAGCTGGAAACTACTGGCTGGTTAGCCTCACCTCGGTGGTGGGAAAATTAATGGAGACTCCGCTGAAGATAAGGATAGTGAACTATCTGCAATCCGTTGGATTGCTTGACCCAAGGCAGCATGGATTCACCAGGGGAAGGTCCTGTCAGACACATCTGATTGATTTTTTTGATTGGGTGACTAGATAATTGGATCAGGGAAGAGTGCTTGATGTGATTTACTTGGATTTTAGTAACGCTTTTGATATGTTTCCACATAGGAGATTTGTGAACAAAATGAGAAGCTTGGGAGTGGGTGCCAAGGTAGTAGCATGGATTGCAAACTGGTTGACTGACAGGAGACGGTAAATGGAACCTACTCTGATAAGTGGAGTGCCACAGGGATTGGTTTTGGGACCAATTCTATTCAATATCTTTGTGAGCAACATTGCAAAAGGGATAGAAGGTAAAGTTTGTCTATTTGCGGATGATACTACGATCTGCAATAGAATGGACATGCCTGAAGGAGTAGAAAAAATGAAAAGTGATTTAAGAAAGCTTAAAGACTGGTTGAGAGTTTGCCAGCTGGGATTCAATGCCAAGAAGTGCAGAGTCATGCATCGTGGTGTGGTAATCCAAAAGAGATGTATGTGATGTACGGTGAAAGAGTAATGCACACGGACTGGGAGATGGACCTTGGTGTGATAGTGTCTGGTGATCCGAAGACAGCAAAACAATGTGACAAGGTGATAGCTAAAGCCAGAATAATGCTGGGCTGTATAGAGAGAGGAATACAAGTAAGAAAAAAAGAGATGATCATGCCCTTGTACAGGTCCTTGGTGAGGTCTCACCTGGAGTACTGCGTTCAGTACGGTGCCCATATCTCAAAAAGGGTAAAGACAGGATAAAGGTGGTCCAAAGAAGAGTGTCCAAATTGTGTGGGGTCAGCATCAGAAGACTTATGAGAAGAAGAAGAAGAAGCTGAAAGATCTGAATATGTATACTGTGGAAGAAAGGAGGTGAAAGGGAGCTATGATACAGACCTTCAGATACCTGAAAGGTTTTAATGATGCACAATCAAAATATTTTCCATTGAAAAGAAATCAATAGAACTAGGGATCATGAAATGAAACTCCAGGAAGGACGACTCAGAACCAATGTCAGGAAATATTTCTTTATGGAGAGGGTGGTGAATGCATGGAATGCCCTTCTGGAGGAGGTGGTGAAGACAAAAAACAGTGAAGGAATTCAAGGGGCATGGGATAAACACTGTGGATCCCTAAAGGCTAGAGTATGGAAATGAAGAAAAGAGTGTATGGGGGTAACTTGCTGGTGTGGCAGTTGCTACCCTTAACCAATAAGCCTTGATACTGTTAATGCAACTCCATCATTGCTCTCTGCTTTCATAGCAAGGGTAAAGGGAAACTGAATTCCAACAGCATCCAACGAGGGCCCTGACTTTTATGGTCTGGGAAACTGATAAGCATGGAGTAACCTGCACAGTGTGGCAGATATTAGAATACGTTTGCTGGGCAGACTGGGTGGATCATTTGGTCATTTTCTGCCATCATGTCTATGTTTATATGTTTATATGTTAAGCAGTATTCCCAAAATGAATTTATATTTATTTTGTTAATGATGACTTGACTATTGTGTAACCCCTGGGATGGTTATATCTGGATTGTGGTACCAGGGGCCATATCTAAAATCAAGCTCAAATGCAAACTTCCCATAATGGTAAAATGTCTCAAACTTCAGGGGTCCCTGAGTGGGGAAAAATTACTTTCAAGGCTCTTGCATTGTATTCACTTAAGTCTCAGTTCATAGTTCTTGTGTACAGCATTGGAGAAATTACTTACCTGATAATTTCATTTTCCTTAGTGGGACAGATGGACTCAGGACCAATGGGTTATATGCTCCCCTACTAGCAGATGGAGACGGAGTCAGGTTTCAAAGCTGAGGTCACCCTAGATATACCCTGCAGTGACCTCAGCCATTCAGTATTCTCTTCAAAAAGCCATTGTGGACATATTATTGAAGAACTTGATTAAAAACTGGAGACCGCAACTGTACTCAACCAATATAACTGCTGAATCCCAGCAATTCTATAGATGCCCTGAACTAGGAATAGGGCAACAACTTACCCGTAACCACATGGAATCGAGATTCACCTCATGGGTGAGTCCTTGGCGCCTCTCCTGGGCAGCTATCGGTGGGATGCTGAGTCCATCTGTCTACACTAAGGAAAACAAAATTATCAGGTAAGTAATTTCACCAGTTCTTAGCGTGTAGCCAGATGGACTCAGGACCAATGGGATGTACAAAAGCTACTTCTGAATGGGGTGGGAGGCTGCCCGCAGTCCAGTTAGCACTGCCCTTGCAAAGGCTGCATCGTCTCAGGCCTGGATATCCAGGCGATAGAACCTGGAGAAGATATGCAAGGAAGACCACGTCACTGCTCGACAAATGATGATGGGAGACAGTAGCTTAGCTTCTGCCCAGGATACAGCCTGGGCCCTAGTGGAATTAGCTTTGACCTGAAGGGATAAAGGCTTCCCTGCCTCCACATAAGCTCCTGTGATCACTTCTTTGATCCAGCGAGCAATGGTAGCTCTTGAAGTCGCTTCACCTTGTTTTCTTCTCCAATGAAGGACAAACATGTGGTCTGTCTTGAGCACCAGTTCTGAGAGTTCCAGGTTCCATACTAAAAGCCTACTGACGTTTAAGTGGCATAGTAGATGGTAGTCTTCCTTATCCTTGCGTCCATCCGGGGATGGTAAAGAGATGGTCTGGTTCAGGTGAAACTCCAAGACTACCTTTGGTAAGAAGGAAGGAACGGGCGAAGCTGTAATGTTCCTGGAGTGAACTGGAGGAATGGTTCCTGACATGACAGCGCCTGTAGTTCAAAGATGCAACGAGCCGAGCATATCGCCACCAAGAATACAGTTTTTAGTGTTAATAGGCATAGAGACAGACTGCATTGTGGCCTAAAGGAAGTCCCTGCTAAAATGTCCAATACTAGATTGAGGTTCCATAGGGGGACTGGCCACTTTATGGGTGGTTGGAGGTGTTTAACCCCTTTTAGGAAACAGGTCAAGTCCAGATTCATCGACAGACGGGGTCCATTCACATCTTGCTTGAAACAGGAGAGTGGCACCACCTGGACCTTCAAGGAGTTGAGGGACAATCCTTTGTTCAGGCCATCCTGTAAAATTTCCAGAATCAGGGGCATCCTGTGTACCAGGCCTCAAATATTCTTCAGATCCGTACGTACGCTATGGACGTTGAGAACTAACATGTGTAGATCAAGGTGATGATTACAGCTGCTGAATATCCCTGCTTTGTCAGGCAAGCCCTCTCAAAGGCCAGACTGTAAGACAGAATTGAGTTGGGTCCTTGTGAAGGACCGGACCGTGTTGGAGAAGGTCCCTGTGCGGAGGGAGGTGACGGGGTCTCTCCCTGAGAAGCCTCCGCATGTTTGTGTTCCACAGACAGCTGGGCCAATCCTCTGTGGTGTTCGATCTTGCGGATGTTCTTGCCCAGCAACGGTCATGGGGGAAGGCGTATAGTAAGTCCTCCTCTGGCCAGGACTGGATAAGGGTGTTGATCCCTTGGGAGCATTGATCTAGTCTGTCTGAAGAATTGGAGGACCTTTGCATTGTGAGATGTGGTCAGTACATTGATGGACAGGAGGCCCCAGCAGTCTACTAGGAGCTAGAAGGCTCTGGTCGACAATGCCCATTCCCCTGGATCCAGACTCTCCCTGCTGAGAAAGTCTTTTCTGATGTCTTTTCCTGCAAAGTGGGCAGCCAAGATCCCTTGTAGATTTAACTCTGCCCATTCCATAAAGGGGTCTATTCCAGAGAAACCTGGTGGCTTTTGGTGCCTCCCTGGCAGTTGATGTAGGCTAACCATTGTTGCGTTGTCTGACATCACGTGGACGTCTTGTCCCTGGCGCCTGTGGATGAACTGTAGGCACACTAATCTGACTTCCCATGCTTCCAGACGATTTATGTTCCAGCGCGCCTCTTCCTAGGTCCATCACCCCTGGGTTGTCAGTTCCTGACATTGAGCTCCCCACCCTCTGAGGCTCACATCCATCATGAGTGCAATCCAATTTGGTGGGGATAGGCTTACACCCTTGCTTAGATGAGCTTCCTGTAGCCACCACTGAAGCTGAGAACATACTTCCATCAGTAGGTGGAGATGGATCAAGTAATCTTTAGACAGTGGGTTCCGTGACAGCAGAGAGCGTTGGAGTGGCAGCATGTGTGCCCTCACCCACAGTACTACTTCCAGGGTTGAGGCCATGAGGCCGAGGACCTGGAGATAGCTCCACATCCTGTAGCGCATCGTGTTCGTCAACTGACACACTTGGCACATCAGCTTCCTTATCTTCGAGGGAAGGAGGAAGATCTTGTCCTGCTTGTTGTCAAACTGGACTCCCAGGTACTCTAAGGACTGGGAGGGGTTGAGGCTGCTCTTCTCCATGTTCACGACCCAACTGAGTTCTTACAGGAAGGACCTGACCCTGTTGGTCACCTGGAGGCTCTCTTCGAACGACTTCGCCCGGAACAGCCAGTCATCTAAATAATGGTGCACCAGGATTCCTTCTTTCCTCAGTGCCACAGCTGCAACCACCATAATTTTGGAGAATATTCTGGGGGTGGTTGGCCTGGAACTGGTAATAGCGGCCCAATACCACAAAGCATAGGAAATGTTGGTGGTCTTGATGGATTGGGATATAAAAGTAGGCCTCCAAGAGGACCAAGGAGTTTAAGAACTCTCCAGGTTGTTCTGCCATTAAGATGGAGTGAAGAGTTTCCATGCAGAAGTGAATTATCCGCTGTTGACGATTGACGCTCTTGAGATCCAAGATGTGTCGGAATGACCCCTCCTTCTTGGGTTCAATGAAATAGATGGAATAACGCTATATATTTACTTGGGGTTTAGGTAACAGGGTTATAGCCCTCAGACTGAGGAGCCTTATCAACGTGGATTCCACTGCCAGTTTTTTGTGCTGGGAGTGGCAAGGTGACATCATGAACATGTCCCGAGGGATGCTGTGAAATTCCAGAGTGCATCCTTCTCATATGATGTCCAGTACCCATTTGTCCGACGTAATCCTGACCCACCCCTGAAAGAAGAGAGATAGTCGGCTCCCTATCTCCTCGTCCTGTGGATGGGTTGGCCAGATTTCATTGGGAATTTCGGGTCAAACCTGAGCTTGAACCCGTTCCTCTTTTTGGTTGTCAGTTCCGAAAGGACTGAGACCTTCCAAAAGGCTGAGATGTCTGACATGATGAGTTTCTGTAGGGCCGAAAGCACTGGGAGCCCCTGGTCCAGCCCCTCATGGGAGAGGGGCACTGCAACCTCTTTTTCTTATCTTCTGGTAACCGAGGTTCACCCCACTTACTGGCTAGTTTTCCCAATTTGCTACCGAATAGGAGGGATCTCTTAAAGGGCATCTTTGTTATGGTTCGCCTTAGAGGTCACATCTGCTGACCAATTTCATAGCCATAGCTATCTTCTGGCTGCTGCCACCACTGAGGCTACTCCTCAGGCCGAGGTACATACTAAGTCTGAGCTTCCATCCACTAGGAGGGCTGTGGTGGGCTCGATCATCTCTCTGATATGCGCCCCTGAGCTATCTGCCTCTCTCTCTGGAGAAGCAAACACGAACGAGCCACCAGGACACAACAGGAAGCAATCTGCAGTGTTATTGCTGTCATTTTGAAGGCCTGCTTAAGGATAGATTCCAACTGCCTATTGTGAGCATCCTTCAAGGCTGCTCCTCCCTCTACTGGGATAGTTGTGGTTTAAAATGGCACAGACCAGGGCGTACACTTTTGGGAAATTCAGGCATTCTTTGGCCGCCGGGTCCAGAGGGTATAAGGCCTCCAGGGCCCGATCTCCTTTAAAACTGGCTTCCGGGGTGTCCCATTCCAGGTCAATCAACTACTGGATGGCTTCCAGCATCAGGAAATAGCAAGAGGCTTTCCACAAAGACACCAGGATGGGATTCTTCCTTCGTTCTGACATAGGGACTGTGCCAGGAACTCCCAAGGTCTTCAGGGTCTGGAAGACCAGGGCCAGTAATTCATCTCTCTGGAAAAAATCAAAGCATGGTCCGGTATGGCTCCAGGCCTGGAGGGATTTCCCTATCCTCCAATGAATCCGCATCCCCTTCAATGTCTGTCGTGTCTGGGTCCCTGTCAGGGATACCCTTGGTGAGGCAAGGCATGTTCCAAAGCATGTTGATAGGGCTGGGAGAGCGAGGCCTTCCCAAGTGGGGCTCTGGCCAGGCGGGACAGTAGCTGACTGAGCCTGAACAAAGGCATGTAGGCCCTGAAAGAATTCCAAACAGGAAAAGCCCAATGGGTCCATATTTAACCCAGGAGGAACTGGGGTAGGTGCTGCTGAACTGCCCTCTCCTGGGGGGTGCACCACCCCAGAATTTCTCAGGTCCGGGGTGCTGCCAGATAAGGTTGTGGCTGACCCATCCTCTGACTGGGAGGGGCCAGACTTGGGAAAGGTTCTGAGTGTCCAGCCCTCCCTGGGCTTCCTCACAGTACTGACACAGGAAGAATTTTGGGTCAGGCTACGCAGCCCTAATATGGCAAGCAGCACAAAGGGAGTATCATTTGAGCTTCTTTGCTGTCATGGCCATAATACTCTGTAGCTTGTGTGTTCAGCTGGATAGTGCATCAAGCGCGCACAGGCCCACCTCTGCACGCGAAAATCTGAGCGGCCGGTTGTGCATGTAGTTATGCATTTGGTTATGCGCTTAGCTATGCATGTAGATATGCGCACAGGAGTGTGTATGTTAGGCACACAAGGGCCGGCCCACACCGCATGTACCAACAGACAATGGGGGAAAATGGCGCTTCAACAAAATCGCACTCAAAATGGCACCACCACGGCTCATCATGTGGAGTGCCCACCGAGCCTGAAGCAGGGCCTAGCCCATCGGGGCGCCGCTCAACCCACTCGGAAACCCCCTCCCTTCACCCTATTGGGGTCGGGAATGATGTCAGTAAGGCGTGCCAAGCAAGGAGACCAGAGGAAAGACTTACCGAAGCCCTTTCACATCTTTAGATAAGAGGAGTTCTTCTCTACTTACCTGGGCTCATTGCTTACCGGCTGTTTCTATCTGCAGGGGGAGAAGGCTTAGGCAGTCATTACCATGCTCAGCTTCCTGCATCTGCTGACTTTCAGCTGCTTCAGCAGCAAAGTCCTCACTGGGAACTGGCTACTGGACCAAGGTATACCTTTGAGGGATCTCAGAAATCACCTCAGGAATTCTCAAATGAGGAGAGGGACCCTTACAACAGGAGAGCAGGCCTCGATCTTCTCCAACGTAAAAGTAGAAATTTGAAGGTAAATTTTCCTCATCTAAAGAGTACTGTGTTCCTGATAGGAGACACAATCCACATCTGCTAGGAGACAGAGAGATACTGAATGGCTGAGGTTAACTGCAGGGGTATATCTAGGGTGATGTCAGCTTTGAAACCTGACTCCGTCTCCATCTGCTAGCAGGGGAGTACATAATCCATTGGTCCCGAGTCCATCTGGCTACATGCTAGGAAATGATAACAGTACTAACAAGCATGAAAGTCAATATGCATGCAGTAAAGGGCACACTGGAAGCTGACTTTGGTTTTCATTAATTTTACTGAGATCTTGTGACATGATGAAAATGGTCTGTACCACAATTTAATTCATTATTCGATGTTACAAATGCTTCTCAATAAATTTGTGACTTCTCAAAATCTTATTTAAAGGTTAAGATTGTTAAGCCAATTTTCTCTTCTTCTCTTCCCCAAGGGTTTAGGCAAGTTTTTTGCTTCCATCCAATATGGTTGGTAAAGAGAAAGTTTAATTCAATTTAGATTTGTGTCCAAATACAAAGTCTTCTATCTCTTATCTGTTGCATGTCCCGTCCACGCTCGCCTGCACCCGGCCCTGCTCACCTTGTCCATACTTCGACGGGTCCTGAGCCGTCCTCCCCCACTGCTGCTGCCAGCTCGACTCGGCCTCAGCGTCCCACGGTGGCAACCGCTAGGCCTTCCTCCGCTCACCAGGCCTCACGGCGGGGCTCAGCGTCCTCCGTGGCGATGGCCCGCCCCTAGGCGCGCACGCGCAAACCACCTGGCCTCTTAAAGGGCCAAGGGCGGGTCCCAGCTCCGCGGCGCACCTTGATTGATCGGAGTACATAAGGAAGTGGTCAGACACCCTCACCTTGGCAATTGGGTCGTACACTCCTGTGTCTCTAGTTTGCCTTCCAGCATCTCTTGTTCCAGTGTCTCCTGTTCCAGCGTCTCCAGTGTCTCCTGTTCCAGCGTCTCCAGTGTCTCCTGTTCCAGCATCTCCAGTGTCTCCTGTTCCAGCATCTGCTGTGTCTCCTGTTCCAGCATCTCCTGTGTCTCCTGTTCCAGCGTCTCCTGTTCCTTCGTCTCTCCATCCCTCGTAGTACCCTTTGGACTGATCTCATGGTACTGACCTCTGCCTGTTCTCTGATTACTGATTGCTGCCCGTACCTGACCTCTGCCTGTTCTCTGACTACTACTGATTGCTGCCTGGAACTTGACCTCTGCCTGTCCACTGACTTCTCCTGATCGCTCCCTGGAACTTGACCTCTGCCTGACCTGACTACTTCCGGATTGACTAAAGGAACTGACTCCTGCTTCGGCTGACCATTCTGGACTGATATTCTGGCCTTGATCCTCACTATCCACTTGACTTTCTGTTCTGGCCTCCTGTGACCTTTGGATATTCTCCTTTGAACATCGACTGTGCACCCTTGTTCGTGGTGGGCACGCCCCTGCGCTTCCTCTCTAGGAGATCCTGCGAGGCCCACCTACGACCAGGCGGCCTGGGTAACCAAGGGCTCAACCTGAGGGAACTCCGGGTTGCTATTGGTGAAGCTCCAGCTAGCCTCTGTCTTTTCCTGTGTTCCGCCTCCTGGTGGCAGGCGTTGTCTGGGTCCGACCGGAGGGCCGAACCAATCCTGCACCAGGACAAGGGTCCACCTCCAGCGCAACACTATCTCCATGCTGTCTTCTCACAGTCCTTACTCATCTCATAGTACCTAAATGGCATCAATTATTCTTCCCTTCTCCCTTTAAGTATGAAAACTATACTCTTGTTACTCCTCTCAAAATCTCCAGTAGATATTCATGGGTCCTAAATAGGGTCTATCCCAATTCCTTTCTCTGCAGATTCCTTCTCAGTGAAGCAACCCTCCATTTGATGTTAGAGCAGCAAATTAAGTTCTGAGTACCCATTAGTTTAAGAATTCAACATAAAAATTACAAAAGGAATAGGAAGGGTGGAAAGAAACTCCCTAGTAATTGCAAAAGCATCTGACCCCATAAAACCTATTCTATCTCAACTACACTGGTTACCAATAGAGAGGAGGATCAAGTTGAAAACTCTACTTTATCTTAAAGTATATGAACAAACAGGCCCCAGAATATCTCTTGCAACTGCATCTCCCTTATGCTCCCAAGAGAGAACTCAGATCTTCCCAACTGGCTCTACTTTCCATTCTGCCTCTGGCCTCTGCTGGAGTGTCATGCACCAGACTTCAGGCCTTTAGCAAAAAAAGCTAAAGCAAGGCTTTTTAGCAAAGTATTCTGAATAGAGATTTCCAGTGCAACAACCCAGTTACCACGGAAGTATTCCTATTTCTACAGCAACAACAAAATAACCTATGAATCTGTTTTTAAATATATAGATGCTCAACCAATATTGTTTATTGATCTAATAATATGGTAACCTCTTTTAAATGTATTGTGATCCGCTTTGAAGCCATTCAAGGTCAATAGTAGAATATAAAATGTCAATAAATAAAGCAAATAAATAAATATTAACCAAAATGAAAGGCTCTATGGATACATTCAAACTTTAAGGAAACTGAAAAAATTAGGGAACAGCCATAACATGTTGCCCCTGCAAAAGGAAACAGAAAATCTACGCCCTAAAATGGTAGTTGGAGTATTTAAATCAGAGGAACACACCATTTACTCTCACCCACAAGGGGGAGCCAAATTCCCACACTAACTATTCTATCTCCTCCTACAATAAAATTGGTTGGTTTAACCCAAACTCTAGTAGAAACTAAGGGATCCACGATAGCTATATTATTTATTACAATTTATTACCCACTTTACTACTGAGACACTCAAAGTGAGGTATAGCAGTGAATGAACATAAACCACAGAAAGTCTAGTGTCATGTTGGAAGCTTCTGTAGTACAAACCCCACTGGGAATGATGTCTCCGTATTGGTTTATTAATAGACAAGGTGATAACATAAAAATGCCCTGACGTATAGAGGATAATTTTCAATAGACTGTATAACTCAGCACATTCTTGCATAAGTAGGTGTGCCTAAAAGGCTTGTATTTTATAAACTTTATAGAAGAAAGCACACAGTTTTTTAAAATACTGCATATCTCCACCTCAAAAGTGTGCACTTATGATGGTAAATTTCAAACCAGTGCGAGGGCGCATATTTACACGTTTGTCGGCCCAAATCCAGGAACGCGGCTATTTTATAACATATGTGCATATATATGTGTGCTCGATTTTAAGTGGGCATGCACATGTGTGTGCAAATCCCGCTTCTACTGCATAAGTGAAGGGATTATAAAAGGCAGGCATACCAATGCCATTGCTACTTAAACCAGTTCATTCCTAGTTCACCCAGTTAAGAGAGAGGTCTTCCAAACCTCCCTAGCTTAATAGCCTTCCTTCCCCTCTGTTAGCCCCGAGCTTTAAACCCTGCTGATCTGCTTAGTTTTTTTTGTTTTATCATTTACACGTCAACCATAGTAGAAGTAAAGTTACGCATTAGGGGATCCCGGTACGCATCATTGCGCGTAAGTATTTATGTATTAATTTCAGGCTAAAATTCCGGAATGCCCCATGTCCCAGCCAGATCACGCCCATGCCCCATCCCTTTGTAAAACATTTTCATTTATGCATGCAGTGGCTTTTAAAATCTTCTTGGTGCACACCGGCCCGACATACTCGCACAGCCTATAATTGATGCACGCATCAGGCTTTTAAAATTCACCTGTTATGTTTCAGTGCATACATATTTTTCTAATGGCAGAGACCCCTATAGTTAATACTCTATTTTATATATTTAATATAGTTACTATACCTGTTTTATATATTTAATACAGTTAATATACCTATTCTATATTTATTTTTATTTTTTAAATTTTTTATTTTAAATGTTCTTACACTATTTTCAATATAAACACTTGAAAACAGAAAAATTGGATACATTTATCTTCAAATACATATAAATACTGAAGAAAAAAAACCAGAGGAAATAAACTTTTAGCTATTCAAATTAAACTAATACATTGGAAAATCCTCTCTTCATCCTAAGTCCTCAAATAAAGAGATCCGATTTAACAACCCTAGGAAAATCTTTGTAAGCAATTCTAGGCTATCAGGGATCATTATTTTTGCAATAGACTTCAAAACTGTTGCACTGGCGATGGAACAGAGCGCAACTGCGAGCTCTCCAGCATGGGACAAGGAGAATGTGTGCCCTTGCGGTGAGAACAGTCCAAGTCTGGGAGGCAAGAACAGGCAAGGACGTCCATGAAGAGTTGGAACAGGCTTGAAGACTTGGAGCAGACGTGAAGACATGGAGCAGTCGTAGACGAGGAAAGTCCTTGAAGACTTGGAGTAGACGTGAAGAATTGGAGAAGACGTAGATGAGGAAAGTCCTTGGGCAGACATAGATGAGGAAAGTCTTGGGCATAGAAAGAGAGAATGAGCAAGACCCTCAGGCGCCCTACACAACCCAGAGGCTTGTCATGGACCACACTGTCCTCCACGCACCCTATTCAGCCCGATGACTGGTCACAGACCACGTGAGGAGTGGGTCAGGCTCGGGGAAGTCTCATAGCACAGTAATGAAGCAACCCCTCGGATCCTCCAGAGTCAGGACTGGATTCAGGAGCAGATAAAACATGGAAATTGGAACTTAGATTAAAAACAAGGAATCTTCGGAGGCACAGGTTGATCAGGACCTGGAGCATCAGGTCTGGGATGAGATATCAGACATCAAGACTGGAACGGAACATCAGGACTGGAACGGAACATCAGGATCAGAACCATAGATGAAGATCAGAGGTGCCAGGCAGGAGCTGGAGACGAAGAGTCCTTGGGAGGACTAGCCCCTTGCTGAAACAAGGACTGACTGGCAGAGAAGCCCTTTTATAGAGCTGGAAGAAGGCAACACCCTGGGAGGAGTCCAGGAGGACCACACCTGGCTGGCCCTTTAAATCTGGTGAGAAGAGCTGAGGGCAGGCCATGATGTAGAGTGGCGGCATCTGGCCGCCGGAGAAAGAGCTGGAGGCGGCCCCAGACTCAGCCAATGTCGAGGATGAGGCCCTCCCGGGCCGTGGAATGCCGAGGATGTCGGCGGCTCCAGGGAGAAGGCAAGGCCAGGGATTCTGCAGACTCTGGGCCGCGGAACGGCGGTGGCTCCACGCCGTAGGAAAGGCCCCTGTTTCTGTGGCCTCTGTGGTACAGCCATGGGAGGAGCTCAACAGCACTCCCCCTCAAAGGGGGTCCTCTCCCCTCCTTCGGGAGGTCCAAGAAGGCAATTGGAACTGGGAAGGTGCAGGGGCCTCCTGCTGGTCATGGAAGAGAACATGTGGAAGGAACCACAGAACCAGGGAACGCGCAAGGAGACAGAACAAGGCACATGGAAACAAGAACAAAACAGAGCAAGAAAACAAGAAACAGCAGAGCAAAAGAGCAAGAAACAAGAGAACAGTGGAGCAAGAACAGAACAGCAGAGAGCAAGGAACAGCAGAGAGTAAGACACAGCAGAGAAAAGCAAAATGCAACAAGGAAGGAACAGCAGAACGTAACAAGGAACAGCAGAATGCAACAAAGCACAGGGAACAAATGGAACAGCAGAGCACAGGACAAGAACATACGGAGAACAAGAAACAACAAACGGAGAACAAGAAACGACAAGAGAACAAGAAACAACAACAGAAGAATTCAGGAACTTCAAAGAAGACCAGGGAGGGAATCCAGGGTGGGATCAGGCTGAGCAGTCAACATCAGGAAGGGTGCAGGTGCATCCTGCAGGTCGTGGAACCCCAACCTAGGAATGAGCAAGAAAGTCTGGATGCAGGCGCCTCCTGCAAGTTGTAGAAATCCAAATGGCTGGTGACTCCAGCAGGTCATAGAAAAAGTCCAAAAAAAATTCTGGAGTCCAGAACATAACCCGGGAAAAGGATAGTCCCAATAGGCACAAAGCTTCGGCAATTCTGTTGTGCTGGTGATGGAACGGAGTGCAACTGGGAGCTCTCCAGCATGGGGCGAGGAGAGTGTGTGCCCTTGAGGTGAGAACAGTCCAAGTCTGGGGGGCAAGATCAGGCAAGGAAAGTCCATGAAGGCTTGGAACAGGCATGAAGACTTGGAGCAGACATAGATGAGAAAAGTCCTTGAAGACTTGAAGTAGACGTAGATGAGGAAAGTCCTTGAAGACTTGGGCATAGACACAGAGGGGATGAGCAAGACCCTTAGGTGCCCTCACAGCCTGGAGGCTGGTCGTGGACCACGCTGTCCTCCACGCGCCCTACTCAGCCCGGTGGCTGGTCGCGGACCAAGTGAGGAGTGGAACAGGCTCAGGAGGTCTCATAGCACAGGAGTGAAGCAACCCCTCGGATTCTCCAGAGTCAGGACTAGATTCAGGAGCAGATAAAACATGGAACTTGGAACTCAGATTAAAAACAAGGAATCTCTGGAGGCACGGGTTGATCAGGACCTGGAGCATCAGGACCGGGATGAGACATCAGACATCAAGACTGGAATGGAACATCAGGACTGGAATAGAACATCAAGACCGGAACCATAGATGAAGATCAGAGATGCCAGGCAGGAGCTGGAAAAGAGGAGTCCTTGGGAGGACTAGCCCCTTGCCGAAGCAAGGACTGACTGGCAGAGAAGCCCTTTTATAGAGCTGGAAGAAGGCAACACCCTGGGAGGAGTCCAGGAGGACCACACCTGGCTGGCCCTTTAAATCTGGTGAGAAGAGCTGAGGGCAGGCCATGATGTAGAGTGGCGGCATCTGGCCGCCGGAGAAAGAGCTGGAGGCGGCCCCAGACTCAGCCAATGTCGAGGATGAGGCCCTCCCGGGCCGTGGAATGCCGAGGATGTCGGCGGCTCCAGGGAGAAGGCAAGGCCAGGGATTCTGCAGACTCTGGGCCGCGGAACGGCGGTGGCTCCACGCCGTAGGAAAGGCCCCTGTTTCTGTGGCCTCTGTGGTACAGCCATGGGAGGAGCTCAACAGCACTCCCCCTCAAAGGGGGTCCTCTCCCCTCCTTCGGGAGGTCCAAGAAGGCAATTGGAACTGGGAAGGTGCAGGGGCCTCCTGCTGGTCATGGAAGAGAACATGTGGAAGGAACCACAGAACCAGGGAACGCGCAAGGAGACAGAACAAGGCACATGGAAACAAGAACAAAACAGAGCAAGAAAACAAGAAACAGCAGAGCAAAAGAGCAAGAAACAAGAGAACAGTGGAGCAAGAACAGAACAGCAGAGAGCAAGGAACAGCAGAGAGTAAGACACAGCAGAGAAAAGCAAAATGCAACAAGGAAGGAACAGCAGAACGTAACAAGGAACAGCAGAATGCAACAAAGCACAGGGAACAAATGGAACAGCAGAGCACAGGACAAGAACATACGGAGAACAAGAAACAACAAACGGAGAACAAGAAACGACAAGAGAACAAGAAACAACAACAGAAGAATTCAGGAACTTCAAAGAAGACCAGGGAGGGAATCCAGGGTGGGATCAGGCTGAGCAGTCAACATCAGGAAGGGTGCAGGTGCATCCTGCAGGTCGTGGAACCCCAACCTAGGAATGAGCAAGAAAGTCTGGATGCAGGCGCCTCCTGCAAGTTGTAGAAATCCAAATGGCTGGTGACTCCAGCAGGTCATAGAAAAAGTCCAAAAAAATTCTGGAGTCCAGAACATAACCCGGGAAAAGGATAGTCCCAATAGGCACAAAGCTTCGGCAATTCTGTTGTGCTGGTGATGGAACGGAGTGCAACTGGGAGCTCTCCAGCATGGGGCGAGGAGAGTGTGTGCCCTTGAGGTGAGAACAGTCCAAGTCTGGGGGGCAAGATCAGGCAAGGAAAGTCCATGAAGGCTTGGAACAGGCATGAAGACTTGGAGCAGACATAGATGAGAAAAGTCCTTGAAGACTTGAAGTAGACGTAGATGAGGAAAGTCCTTGAAGACTTGGGCATAGACACAGAGGGGATGAGCAAGACCCTTAGGTGCCCTCACAGCCTGGAGGCTGGTCGTGGACCACGCTGTCCTCCACGCGCCCCTACTCAGCCCGGTGGCTGGTCGCGGACCAAGTGAGGAGTGGAACAGGCTCAGGAGGTCTCATAGCACAGGAGTGAAGCAACCCCTCGGATTCTCCAGAGTCAGGACTAGATTCAGGAGCAGATAAAACATGGAACTTGGAACTCAGATTAAAAACAAGGAATCTCTGGAGGCACGGGTTGATCAGGACCTGGAGCATCAGGACCGGGATGAGACATCAGACATCAAGACTGGAATGGAACATCAGGACTGGAATAGAACATCAAGACCGGAACCATAGATGAAGATCAGAGATGCCAGGCAGGAGCTGGAAAAGAGGAGTCCTTGGGAGGACTAGCCCCTTGCCGAAGCAAGGACTGACTAGCAGAGAAGGCCTTTTATAGGGCTGGAAGAAGGCAACTCCCTGGGAGGAGTCCAGGAGGACCACACCTGGCTGGCCCTTTAAATCTGGTGAGGAACGGTGGGCCCAGCCCTAGAGGAAGCTGGGCAGGACCCTGACCATGCTGCCACAGCGACGCTGAGCTGGAGCAGGAGCAGGAGCAGGAGGAGCCAGAAAAGGACTGAGGGTAGGCCCCAACATAGAGTGGCAGCATCCAGCCATCGGAGAAGGAGCTGGAGGTGACCCCAGTCTCAGCTGAGGTCAAGGAGTAGGCCCTCCCTGGCTGCAGAGCACCAAGGACGTTGGCATCTCCAGGGAGAAGGCAAGGCCAGGGCTTCTGCGGCCTCTGGACTGTGGAATGGCAGCAGCTCCACGCCGCAGGAAAGGCCCCTGCTTCTGCAGCCTCCGGGGCATGAAGGTAAGCGCCTCCCATGGCACAGCCGTGGGAGGAGCGCAACAAAAACAGGCTATATATTCCCTTCTATGACAATTGGAAGAAAGAAGCCCTATTGTGATCAGATAAATTCTTATCAGCAAGAAAGGCTGCTAGTTGCGTAGGCAGGAAAAAATATAAGATACATTATGATATTTGAGGATACATTTACAGGGGTATTATAAAAGAAAGAAAGCCCCTATTTCCAATTCTCTAGGCCTTAATGACAAGAATTGCTTCCTTTTCTTTTGAGTAATTTTAGATAAATCAGGAAATAAATTTACTTTGAGATCTAAGAAAAGCTCTCCACGATGTCAAAAGAAAGATCTCAGAACCCAATCATGGTCAGATTCTAACAAAAATGATACGATTAAAGTTGATGGTGATATTAAGTCTTTTTGAGTAGACTCTAGCAGCTTCGAAATATCCAATTGTGAAGTATCCAATGTATGACTTGAAATCCTTCTTGATCCAGGAAATCTTCTTAAATGGTGGCATATAATATATTCTCGAGACCAAAGGTAGTGTCTGCTCTGGAAGTTTTAAAACTTCCAAAAGATATCTTTTCCACATGTCCTTTGGTGACACAGTTGGGTCCTTAGAAAAATTTATGATATGAAAAATTGTCCCCCTAATCTTATTCTCCATTTGTTCAACTCTATTATGTAACAACTGGTTTTCTTTAATCATTAATTGATGTGTTACAGTCATTCTTGTAACTTCTGTATTAACTTTCTCCAAGGCGTTTTTATTTAGAGACACCTCCTTCTCAATTGTATCCATACGTTTTTCAAAGCCATGCACTGAAAAAACATAAAGAGCTCAATTGCTCAGATATATTTTTGTTCAAGGACTGAATAGCTTCCCAAATAGATTCGAGGGTGATAACATTAGGCCTTACCAGGTCAGGCAAGGTAAATTTGGGCTCTTCCTCCAACTGCCGCTGAACGGGTAAGCCTGCTCTGTCCTCAGTGTCCCTCGGGTCTCTTCCTGACAGCAATGTCGGGGTAACATTAGCCACCACTGATCGAGTAGGGCTGCTTCCCTCCTCTTCCACCAAGGGAGCAGCTTCCACTACCTCCCACGTAACTCTATTCACCGCGGGGTTAGCTGGGGCTGACCGTTGCTCAGGGGAAAATGATGTTATCAATTCAGGGAGGGAGTCAGGTTCCTCTGCCCTCCGGCTTTCCTCCAGCGAACCTGCTCCCAGATTGGGTGGTCCCCTTAACACATGGGAGTCCATTGGGTAGGGATGTGCATTTGTTTCATTCGTTTAATTCGTTTCATACATTTCCCATTACATGTCAATTAGATGTGCATTCGTTTCATATGTTTCATACGTTTCATATTACATGCTTGTATAGAAAACGTATGAAACGTATGAAACAAATGCACATCCCTACCATTATTAGGAAAAACAGAAGCAGGTAAAGTAGCACGCTCTCTGACTCAGCATTTTCGCCAGATTGCGGCATGTTTAACTCGGCACCCAGACAAGACTCGACCTGAGTTAGTAGCCTTTATTCTATATATTTAATATATATAGAATAAAGTAAATATATTGAATATATTTTACATATTCAATACGGTTAATACAGCTATTTTATAAAAATACACTCATACTACATGCATTAAATAATTGTATCGTGCATAAAAACCCATAGTTCATATGTAGAGGCAGGTATTTTTTTCAACTTGACTGATGCATATAGTGAGGAGCGAATTTTCAAAATTTAGATTGTGAGCCCTCTGGGGACAGAGAAATACCTCACATACCTGAATGTAATCCACTTTGAAGTGCCTGTAAATGTGGAATATAAATCAAATAAATGCAATTAGATAAATAAAAAACTTTATGCACATAAAAATTAGCATCACTGCGTGTAAGAAGCCTGTACTCAGGTAATGAGCATTTTATTAAAGTTGAAAGTACACACACACTTTGTTTCATGTTGTGCACATGTACGCACATAAAAAAGGGGCAGCCTAAGGGCGTTCTGGAGTGGAGCCAACAATTATGTATGGAACTTGCTGACTGGCGTGAGTAAATCTGATTTTATACGAGTGAGTCCCACTTTATTTTCACATGTAAAATATACACACTGTATGTAACCAAGATCCATTCCTCGGTTACCAGTTTGTCCAGGGAAGTATTAGCAAGAGTAGGGTAGCGAGTGAGGGAGGACCCATTCAAATTCCAGTCCCTCCCTTTGAGGAGCCTGGGAATGGCCGTCCCCCTGAGAGGCTTTATAACAGTTCTCTCTCCTGAGAGTCTGGAGGCAGACATGCATGATTTTTGAAGAGTTAGGGAGTAGTAGGCCCTTACCTTTTTTGTACTTTTCAGGCCTATCAGAGGGAAGGGGCTAACCCAGCCTGGGATTCCTGACCATGGTCCGGAGGGTGTTCCTGCCAGTCTACTCTCTAGCTGCTTTGGATACTTCTCCGGTTTGTTTTGGGGAATTTACCTTTTCATGGTGGAAGCCTTGCTGGATATGTGGGCCTTTCCTGGATTCAGGGAATGGGATGTGTTTGGGATGCCCAGGGATAGGGAAGACCTGTCCATCCAAGGTGGTGACCCTCTGCAAGGGATAACTCTGTTGTTATCTTTGGTTAAGGGAAGAGACTATTAAGTTAGACATCCAGGAGGAAGGATTGTTTGGCTGCCCCTTCCTACCTGCATCCAGGGATCCCTCCCATAAAGGATCCGGAGAAGAGTCAGAGACTGAACTAAAGAGTGGAAGAACTGCTAACTGTGAGTAACAGAACTGTAAGGGTTTCAGAGGACGCCCACCAGGAGTCTGCAGCCCCTGGGGAGAGAGAAAAGATGCTGTCTGTTCAAGGACAGGATTTTTGGCCATCTCATCTAACCCAGGAGGGTGGAAGGATGATTCCTTGCCTACTTAAAGATAGAGAGAGAAAACCTGTAACTAAGAGAAGAGAGACTGTGGATGTGAATCGTTTTTTGACGATTTAAAAAAATCGTCAGATATTTTTTAATTCGTCAAAAATCGTTAAGAGTCGCGATACAATAGAAATATAATACAATAGAAATTCCCCCGATTTATCGTGAAAAATCGTAAATCGGGGGAGGGGGGAGGGCGGGAAAACCGGCACACCAAAACAACACCAAAACAACACCAAAACAACATCTTTAAGATGGCCGCCGCCATCTTAAAGATGGCGCCGGCCATCCAGTGCTCCTACCATGTGACAGGGGCCGGCCAATGGCACGGATACCCTGTCATTTGGTAAGGGCAAAGGGCTGGCCGGCCATCTTTAAAGATGGCAACCACCATCGTAAAGATGGGCGCCGCCATCTTTAAAGATGGGCGCCGCCATCGTAAAGATGGCGCCAGCCATCCAGTGCTCCTACCATGTGACAGGGGCCGGCCAATGGCACGGATACCCTGTCATATGGTAAGGGTAAAGGGCCATCGGCGCCATCTTTGAGTGGCAGCCGACGGCCCGAGAACGGGAGATCGCTCCCGGGACCACCACTAGACCACCAGGTAATTTTAAAATGTTTTGGGGGGCTCGGGAGGGTGGGGGAAGCTAAGGGGTCATTTTTAAAGGGTCGGGTGGGTTTTTTTTTTTAATCGGGCCATCGGCGCCATTTTTGAGTGGCAGCCAAAATGGTGCCGATGGCCCGAGAGTGGGAGATCGGTCCCTGCGCCCCCACTGGACCACCAGGTACTCATAAAAAGTTTTGGGGGGGGGGGGGTTCGGGAGGGTGGGGGAAGGTAAGGGGTCAATTTTAAAGGGTCGGGCCTCACTAAAAAAAAATTAAGGATGTGAATCGGAACCGATTCCGATTCACATCACCACCGATGAGATTTTTTTCTCCCTCTAGCCGAACCCGATCGTTAAGACAATCAGGCACACGATTCACATCCCTAGTTGGAAGCATATTTATTGTGCCATCTGCAACTATCTTATTCAGTAAATGTAAGTTTGGACACTAATCCAGTGCATCCAGTGTATTCTTTTGAGCACCCAGGGGGGCCAAGGGATAAATTAAACAAGTTTAATTTATCCTTATTTTAGAGGGCTTCTTTCTTATATTTTTCTGTGTTTTCTGAAGTGCTAGCCTAATATTCTTTATACTGTCCTAGATATTGATATTGCTGCATTACATAAATTGCTGTGTGTTTGTTTAAGCAAAAAAAATAAGGGAGTGGGCTCTTCAGCTTTGGGCGGGTGACTCCTAGTGCATTGCAGGGGGCAATCAAGTCTTCATACTGCTTTGAACTTCAAGGAGACAGCCATAACTACAGATTCTAGGGGAGAGCTAAGGAAAACGCTTAGCTAGCCAATCTGGGGGAGGGTCTGTTAAAATCAATATCAGATACAGTGTCCAGTGAACAGCCCTGGCCAAGGGTTAACTGTTAACTATAATGGCTACTACCTGGTGATTACTACCCTTACTCAATAAGCCTTCACATGGTTAATACAACTCCAACATTGCTCTCCGTATCAACGGCAAGGGGAAATGTGGAAAAGAGGATTTGCATTCAGACAACAACCAACAAGGACTGAACTACACAGTCTGGGTAAACAAATAAGCGTGGGGGGTAGCTTGCTTATTGCGGTGGTTACTACCCTAAACCAAGCCTGATACTTCACTTTGAATGCATATACAGCGTTGCTTTCTGCTTCAATGGCAGGGGGAAATGTGGAAAAGAGGATTTATATTCAGACAACATCCAACAGGGCTTTGATCTGTGCAGTCTGGGTAAACAAGCATTGGGGTGACTTGCTTGATGCGGTGGTTACTCCCTTAACCATTAAGCCTTTTGATTTACCTTTGATGCAACTCCAACATTACTCTTTGCATCAACGGCACGGGGTGGCAGGAAATTTGAATCAGTTACCAACAAGGGCCCTGAACTTGGTGGTTGATGAAACAGATAAGCATGGGAATATAAGTGTGGGAGCTTGCTGGGCAGACTGGATGGGCCGTTTGGTCTTTTTCTGCATCATTTCTATGTTTCAAAACTCAAGAAAATCATTTCTATGGCAAGCACCTGCTGTCTCTCCACTTGTTGTAAGATAGGAAAGAGATATCTTTTTTTCCTGACCTCCTCCCTGCAGAGGGGAAAAAATCCTTCCAGATGCAAGACCAGAAATCTACAATTCACCCCCAAAAATAATTCTTTCAAACCCTACTCTTGCAACACTGAAACAAATCCTGCTTTACCAGTTGGGTACTGGACCAGGGATGTCTGTCCTCTCCTCCCAGCAGGAGACTATCCTCTGCCTCAGAAATATAAACCATAATGCCGCACCCTCCTGTAGTTATGAGGGTGGGAGTTATCACCCTTAGCATATTTAGAGGAATAATACACTTCCTCCTCACTCCCTACACAAAGCCTGAACCAGGGATATATAGTGGAGACCTAGAGGTTCAATATTGCCATGCTGCTCGCGGGCCTAGCCATGAGCAGCCTCTTAACTCTGCCGCCAGTCTCCCCCAATGCCGTCTCCATGGCATGGACGCCGCTCTCCGTGGTCCTGCTCTAGGCACGAGGCCATGCCTTTTTCTGCTTCTTAAAGGGCCCACAGTGGGAGTAGCCCGAGGTCCCATTTGATGATGTCATATGGGTGTCTTCACTTCTGCCCTATATAAGGACCCTTTGCCAGTTCTCCAGCGTCTTCGCAAGGAGCCAGTCTGCTCCTGGACTTCTCATCATCTCTAGCTTCTTCAAGGCACTCCATTCTTCATGGGAATTCCCTCGTCGTCTTCTATGGTTCCTGGTTCTTCGTCCTGTCTTTGTCCATGGTTCCTGGTCTCTCGTCGGATCCCATGTCCTCATCTTCAGATGTCCTTGATGTCTTTGTTTTCAGATGTCCCTGACGTCCTCATCTTCAAATGTCCCAGATGTTCTCGTCTTCAGGTGATCCTGATGTCTTCATCTTCAGGTGTTCCGCTCCAGGTGTCCTCTCCTTCCAGCTCCTCTCTTTGGAAGCCTTGTCCTCAGATGTCCTTAGTTCTGGGTTCACCCTAGCCTCCCTCCAGCAGATCCTGCTTCCAGTGGACCTGCCAGGGCGCCAGTTGCACTGGGTCACTGAAGCCTCCACTCCGGCCGGAACCTGCTATGAGTGTTGCCTGGATTCCACTTCATTCTGAGTTTTAACCTTGCTGTTGTCTTTCCACTCATCAAGAGTCCTCGTCCACGTAGTTCCCTTAGCCTGTCCTTGTGCAGATGTTCCAGGTTCTGGGGGCCAACCTTAGCCCATCCAGCGGACCCTGCTGTCAGTGGACCTGCCAGGGTACCGGTCACACCGGGTCACTGAAGCCTCTTCCAGCTGGACCTTGCCTTGTGAGCCACCCGGATCCTCTCTTCATCCGGAAGCCTCAGCCTTGCCTTAGCCTTGTCCACTCTTCTAGTGTCTTCGTCCCGAAAATGTCTCCAAGTACCTTCGTCTCGACCACGTCTTTAAGTGTCTTCATCTTGTTCCAGTACCATCGCCTGTCCTCAACATCTGTCCATCCTGTCGCATCTGCCGTTTCCAGGCGGCAGGTCTGAAAGGGCTATTGAGTGGCCGGAGGACTACCCCAGAGACCAGCATTGCGTTGTTGGGTCTCTTTTGGTGCATTCAGGTTCGACAGAGGTCAGGGCTCCTGATCTTCAGTCTGTCCGCCCAAGCTTGGACACGTCTTGCCTGCCTCGGCGCCTCCTCGGAGCTCCTCTGCAGCCATGCCGTGGTCCAAGGGCACACTAACCTCTGGATTTGGGACCGCTCCCTAGTGCTCCCACAACAGTCTCTACAACAGTAACTCCTTTCTATGGACAGAAAGTGAAAACTTGAGAAAAAACTTCTTCTTACTATGGTACTGCAAATCTTCCATACTTTCTCATCACATAATGTCAGAAGACACAGGATAAGAGCTCACAGGTCTTCCACAGGAATCCCACACTGTCCCTTAGCCTCTGAGCCTTCTAAAGGCTGTGAATTCCCTCCTGGCATCCAAGCATACCTTTTTAATCCCCCGAGGACCAAT
The DNA here is from genome assembly GCF_901001135.1 of Rhinatrema bivittatum. Taxonomy (NCBI): domain Eukaryota; kingdom Metazoa; phylum Chordata; class Amphibia; order Gymnophiona; family Rhinatrematidae; genus Rhinatrema; species Rhinatrema bivittatum. The sequence goes on along the minus strand of NC_042619.1, from coordinate 315,570,153 downwards.
ATGGATCCTCGAGGGTCCACCAGGATTTCAGTAGTCTGAGCCTGGATTCCTGAGAGTCATTCTGTGACTCTAGACATAGCCCCCTGGCCCCAGACTGTGCAGACCCAGGTTCAAAGCAGACTCTGCAATTCCTGCCCTAACGTCAGGTTGTACAATGCATTGAAAGAGCACTATAAAGTGATTAATGGCAGTGATCAAGTCAGCAAATATAATAAGCATATGATGGTAGAACTGCTGATAGAATATTTCATAAATGTCAAATGGAAAATACAAAATATCACAGGTACCACAAAAGACATCTTACAATGCAGATATTGTGATGTCAAACATGCACTGTATGAAGCAAAAAATGTCTTAGGTCTAAGAGAGGTTTCAATTATAAAAAAAATTCAAGGCCTGAGGGGGGTGTCAGAGAAGGTTTGTAAATCTCACTAACAGTCATCAGATCAAAGACAGACAGTAAAAGAGCACAGCAGTTGAAACCCACAATCTGACCTGCAGGCGTAAAGAAGGTGATATGTCATAGGCATAGACTTAGCAGGCGAGTCAACTTTTGACTTGCTACTGAAAAGCCAGGAGATCAGGGGACAGTCTGGTTTCTTTTGGTAGAAAACCAGAGTGAGGGATGAAAGATGAAAGGCACATTGTGTCTTGCTGTTGCAATGCTTTGACCTGGCCATTACAGCCCGCCTGTGATATAGCAAACATAGATCAGAAAGGATGGTGGATGTGTATGTAACAGCTTTCTAGTGGAGGTAGGGTGAAGCAAAAAAAAAAAAAAAATGGGGCTGTGACCATTCTACCAACATGAATTTTTAAAAGGACATATTCTTATTGTGGCCTTCTGCTAGCTTCATCTTTCTGTTTAATCATGGAATTAACAAGGGTAGCTGGGATATTTCCTAGCACCTCTCCATTTGATTGATGCAGAAATGCTAAATAAATACACCTTCTTTGTTGGGAGTTAAGGTCACATCTTTATTAACAGCAAAGTAAGCCTGTGATGAATTGCCTGCCGTGAGCCAACTTGGGCAATCTTGGATTTGCTCCCAGCTAGGCCTGATCCAATGATCCTTCTAAGCACTCCACCATATTTACAGTTAGAATGCCCTCTCCAGGCATAGCTGTGGGACTTGCCTCATATAGTGTAATGCTGGGGAAGGGAGTGTTCTTGTGACACAGTGGCAGCCCGTCTCTCCTAGATTAAAACAAGCTAAGCCTTATCCTTGTTTATCAAAAAAATCTGCCTCCAACTCAGATACCCCATCCTACCATGACAAATAAAGGAACAGGATATTATATATTGTTCCAGGAAATAATTACTGAGCTGCAAAATTATAATAAACATTATGGAACAACAGCAAGAGTGGGTGGGTAGAAGCTCAGCCAGATGGGATCCACAGCACTAAATTGGCTGTGAAAAGTGCTGGCTTTTAGTGTGAAGAAAAAAAAGGCATTTTTGTTCTTGGTTTTTATTACCATTGCACATTTGAAAAACAGCTTCCCTGTTCCTTTAAATTATTTTGGGCTATAAGTATATTATTTTTCTTGTATTTCTTTACTGAATATCTTTTAATAATATATTGCAAGCAAATACGTGTAATATGTGTGGAAGATCTTGACTCCCTGCTTTTAAAAGTGTAGTCTAGATACATACACACAGGCACACCTGCATTTCATGCTGTGACAATGACAGTCTTAAATAATGCAGTTACTTATTGAATAATATCATTTCAATGAGAGGTAATGTGTACCATGACTCTCCTGTGGAGGACAATTTATTCTTGCTCAATAGGGTGTGTGTGGGGATGGCAGATGTGGAGGAAGGGTAGAATGCATGGGAGAAAATGCCTTTATTCACATTTTACAAAAAGTAACATTCTAGTAAAGGAAACTAGAAGGTGTGAAAACATTATACCCAGGAATAAATCTCCAAGGGGGAGAGATTAATAACCCCTAAACCAGTCTGAACATCTGTTTTTTATTTTATGCAGCTTGTGAAAAAAATGCTTCTGGTCAAATTTCACCAGACACCTGGCAATTCAAGTGCTACAGGAATTTAATACGTACCCCCTTTATCTATGCATCCCCAGTAATAGGCAATGAACCACCTTCAAGAACTACAGTGTAGGCAAAAACTGGCTGCAGATCCGGATTAGGATTCTTCTAATCGGGGAACAGATTCTACTGTAAGGCCTAAGGAGGTCACATTCACACCCAGTTAATAAAATTCTACCACCTTGTGTTGTTCATGACCAAAGTTTACTGAAGAAGAAGAATTCAGAAAAATAGAATGTCATAAGAACCTAAGAAATTGCCATGCTGGGTCAGACCAAGTGTCCATGAAGCCCAGCATCCTGTTTCCAACAGAGGCCAAACCAGGCCACAAGAAACTGGCAATTACCCAAAAACCAAGAAGATCCCATGCTACTGATGCAATTAATAGAAGTGGCTATTCCCTAAGTAAACTTCATTAATAGCAATTAATGGACTTCTCCTCCAAGAACTTATCCAAACCTTTTTTGAACCCAGCAGTAACCACATCCTCTGGCAACAAATTCCAGAGCTTAATTGTTCGTTGAGTGAAAAAGAATTTTCTCTGATTAGTCTTAAATGTTCTACTTGCTAACTTCATGGAATGCCCCCTAGTCCTTCTATTATCCGAAAGTGTAAATAACTGATTCACATCTACTCGTTCAAGACCTCTCATGATCTTAAAGACCTCTATCATATCCCCACTCAGCCGTCTCTTCATGGTTTTTGTTTCATTTTGTTTAGTGTGCTCTAATTTCTTTAGGGTACACTAAAAAAAAACCCATGAGTGTACAGTATTTTGATTTGTTGCACATAATTGAAATAGTGCACACTAAATCAAAATAGTACGCACTAACTGGAAATTAGTACACACTAAAAAATTTAGTATGCATTAAAAGAATCAAAACAAAAAAAGAATGAAAATAAAAATAAAACAAAAAACATTTCTGGCTGCACATCCCTAATGTCTAGGCTTTCAGAATCTTGAAAAGCATGCAGTTTATAGTCCAATACAAAAATGGGACCAGTAATGGAAAAGATTCTAAGGGTTTCCTCTGGCCTTCCTAGCTTCTAAAATGCTTGCAGATTAACTTCCAAATCTAAAGGTGAATTTTAAAAGCCTGATGTGCACCAAAACTAGGAGAAACGTGAATCTGTTGGGCCGGCACATGCCGAGCGATTTTAAAAGAAGCCTGAGTACACGCACAAAAGTTCCTAAAAAAGGGGTGGTGCATGGGTGTGGTCTGGGCAGTTCATGGGCGTTCTTGGATTTCAACTTCAAATTAGCACGTAAATTATGTGGACAGGCACGTGCTGGGGTCCCCTGCTATGTAACTTTAGTTCTGCTATTCAGAACGTCTAAGTAATAAAATAAAGATAGATCGGCAGGGTTGGGTCGAGGCTAACAGAAGAGAAGGGAAGCTGTTGAACTAGGGGGGATTTGGAAGACCTATCCCTTACCTGGGCATACTGGGAATGAACTGGCAATGGTGTCGGCGCGTGTGTATTAAAAGCCACCCATTTACACAGTAGAAGTGGCTTTTGCGTGCATAAGCGTGTGCCCACTTAAAACTGCATGCACATGTGCGTGTGGCACATGTGCACCAGGATGCCTGTTTAAAGGTTACCATCCCTGTGTGCAAATTACATTTTCCTTGGGTACCTGTAAGTACTGTAGCCACAGAGTCCTCACCAACTTCTCTTGTGCAACCTAGCATACAGCTCACAGGGCTGGATTTCTAGTACCTCACTAAAAGATCCTTGGCCAGAAGAGATGTGCAGAGGGTGAAAAAACAAGGAAAAAATCTGCCATTCTTACAAAAATAACAAAACTGTGAAACCAGCTCACTCTGGTTTTGTGAAAAGTCATGAAACAAGTCCAGAGAGCAGGCCAGCACCCTTGCTGCCTCTGTCCACTCCTCCAGAACATGGAGGTAGTCAGTGTTTCAAGGAGTCACCTATGGAAATGCTCACAGTCCCGCCCTCTTTTAGGGATGGATTGGAGCTATCGCTCACTGGGACGGTGACTTTTTCCTACTGGTGCGCGGGCACACAGGTGCGCGCATTCTTCAGCTGTGCCCGGGGACGTGGCTATTTTATAACATATGCGCACATGTTACAAAATAGCCTGACCGCGTGCACATATGCGCTCAGTTTTAAGTGGGCACGCGCTTATGCATGCAAATGCTGCTTCTACTGTGACACACTTGCTGATGTCATTGCCCCGTTTTCCCAGTTGGTTCCCTGTTCGCCCAGTTAAGGGCTCGCACTTCCAAATCCCCTCAGTTTAATAGCCTTCCTTCCCCTCTGTTAGCCCTGAACCTTAAAACCCCGCTGATTTGGTTTTTTTTTTTTAGTGAATTAAATGCCATCCATAGCAGAAGTATGCGCCTGTGCGCATAAGTGTTTATGTGCTAATTTAATGTAAAATCCAGGAATCCCCGTGCCCTGCCCAGAACATGCCACACTCCTTTTTTGGCAAAAAATGTTGTGCACGCGATAGAAGATATACCTGTATTTAGCTGGTTTTTAAAATCCGCTCGGCGCACGCCGGCTCAACATATTCGCGCATCCCTTGATTTTGGTGCATGCTGGGCTTTTAAAATTCACCTTTTAACTACTTCACATCACTGAACGCTCCCATTACTGGAAGGTTTTAAACTTTACTCTATGGTGAAACCTGGTGGACGTTACATGAAGAGGAAAGGTTACTGTGATTAGGTGGGGGAAAAGTAGACATTTGGGGGTAATTTTCAAAAAGGGTTTCTGCGTATATACCTCACTGTAGGCTCGTAAATCAGCTTTTGAAAATGATCTGGGGGCTTGTGTGGTTAAAATTATGCGCACGACTTGATTATGCGTGTACTTTCTCCCACACTCGTTCCGCGGGAATGGTGTTGGGGGTGAGGAAAACATTTATGTGCATATTTTTTATTTTCAATTTGAGCCAAAATGTACATGCAGGAAGTCACACCTGCTCCGGAGCAGGTGTAAATTCCTGTGCATGTGTGTATGCATGAATTGGGACAACGTACAACTTTTCAAAGCAGACTCTTGGGCATAAGTTAGCTATGAAAATTCAGGCTGAAGTCTGCTGGTACTTTTGCACCTGCAGACATTAGCCCTCCACAGGCTGTGTAAAAATGACCCTCCCCCTTATCCTTTCCAACCTCATCCTCAGCCTGTTTGTTCTCTTCCTTTCATGTTGCTGCTTGGGTACCTCCACTCATAAGTGCTTTTAGCAACCAAAAAATGTGTCCAATTTATTCTTAAAACTCTCTACTAAAAGTGTTTCACTGCATCTGAAGGCATATTATTCCACAGCTTTATTACCCTTACTGTGAAGAATGTCTCCTTTTGAATTTTAAATTAGATCTATTCATTGTGAGCTTCCATTGAAACTGCCTGGTCTGTGCTACAAAGTGCACCTTAAACCGCTATAAATCCTTGGAGGAATCTTTCAGATATGTTTGGACTGTTAGCATATCATTCTTCATCACTGTTTCTTTTTTTTTCCCTTCTAAAACTAACAGGCCAACAATGTCTTCTGATCATTCAATACATGATTTTTATTTATTTATATTTATTTATTTCAGATTTTTATATACCGGCATTCGAGACAGAAGTCACATCGTGCTGGTTCACATAAAACAGGGGTGCATAGTAAACATAACTATAACAATGGTGTTGAAAAGGCAGTTACATATAACAGGGTAATAAGAACTTGGCTGAGAAGGAAGAGAAAGGAAAGGTTATTAAATTCACACAGGTAAACGATAGAAGATAAGGATGACCATGGTGTATTTGGAGATTAGTTAACCGAGTTGGAGATTAGTTAACCATGTTGGAGATTAGTTAACCATGGTATAGTTGGAGATAAGGGGTGGCTTGGAGGTGTTCTATCAATTGGCGTCCGGGAAAGCTTGTGTGAATATCCAGGTCTTTAGTCTTTTTTTGAAAGTTGAGATGCATGGTTCTGTTCTGAGATTTGAGGGGATGGAGTTCCATAAAGGTGGAATGGCTGTAGAGAAAGCCCGGTCTCTTAGTGTGCAGTGTCTGGTGGATTTGGACGGAGGTACCTGTAGCGATCCCCTGTATGCACCTCTTGTCGGTCTTGACGAATTGTGTAGTCGGAGCGGGATCTGTAGGTCAATGGGAGCCAGTTGGTTGATGTTTTTGTATGTGGTAAGAATGGCCTTGTATATTATTCTAAAGTGTATAGGTAGCCAATGGAGGCTCTTTAGAATGGGGGTTATGTGGTCCCTTCTCCTGGTATTTGTCAGAATTCGTGCAGCTGCATTTTGCACCATCTGAAGCGGTTTGGTGTATGAAGCGGGAAGGCCAAGTAGGATGGTGTTACAATAGTCTAATTTTGAAAAAATGATTGCTTGTAGAATGGTTCTGAAATCTTGGGCATGGAAAAGTGGTCTAATTCTTTTCAGCACTTGTAGTTGGTAGAAACAGTCTTTGGTGGTTTTGTTAATAGTGGCTTTGAAATTCAGGCGATTATCAATTAAGACTCCTAGGTCTCTCACTTGTGTGATTGTTGGCGTGGCTTGTTGTGCAGAGGTGATGGTGCTGTTTTCTGAGGCGATGAGCAGGAGTTCAGTTTTGCCAGAATTTAATACCAGGTTTAGGCTGGTGAGGAGGAGTTTAATTTTTTGAAGGCATGTATCCCAGTAAGCCAGAGTTTTTGCGAAGGAATCCTTAATGGGTATCAGGACCTGGATATCGTCCGCGTAAAGGAAGTGTTTGAGGTTGAGGTCGGTGAGAAGTTGGCATAACGGTATAAGGTAAATGTTAAATAAAGTAGGAGACAGGGAAGACCCCTGTGGGACTCCTACTGACGACGGGTGTTGAGAGGATTCTTTGTTCTGTATCTTTACCTTGTATCCTCTATTGCTGAGAAATGATATGAACCAAGATAGAGCTGTGCCTGAGATACCTATGGAGGCTAACTGGGTAATGAGTAATGAATGATTAACGGTGTCAAAGGCTGAAGAAAGGTCCAGTAGGATCAGTAAGAAGGCTTGACCTTTATCGAGGCCCAGGATGAGGTGATCTGTTATTTTATGACTATTTTAATAAATTTTATGAATATTTTAATAAATTGTGAAACTCTTCTTTGTTTCATTCATTTCTTCAATATTTTTATCCTGACGAGAAAATGACTTCTGTCTGTGTTGCCAAGTTGCTCTTTTAATGTCCCACGCCAATCAGAAGCAAACCATTTATTTTTGCCTTTTAGAAGTCCGTATTGCTTGTAAAATACAAATCCATTTGCACTCTTTGACTTTGTCTTAATTGTGCCTTCTTATTAAGGGTCTTATGTGACACTGCCAAAATGTTTAGAAAGCTCCAGTTAAAGATGGAATACTGTGATGGGGTCAATATGCCGGCCCAGGGAGAGAAGGTTAAAATCCCCCGGAACCAGGAAACCCCAGGGAAGAAATTTAAGCAAGAAGAAAAACTAGGAGACAGGGAGCTAGGGAGTCACACTGGTTCCTTCCCCAGTAATAAAGAGACAAGAGACACAGGTGTGGAAGGAAGAGGGTAGAGGCCTGGGAACCAATCCCTGGCCACTAGGGGAGGAGGCTCCTCCCTAGAAAAGTGAGGTTCAGCCAGAGCAGTCTCAGTCTCCTTCTGGGGAATGAAGAGGTTGGATCCCAGACCGTAATATCTGTCTTTTAAGGACTCCCAGGAAGCTGTGCACGCAGGGGAGACTGAAAGGAGAAGGACTGCAACTTTGGTGCCAGAAAAGTGAGCCTGGGAATCCAGAGACTGCCAGTTGTTTTGGATTGTTTTTGCTAATGAGCTATTTTCTAAAACTGCCAGGTGGGTGGCTTTCTCTTTGGGGAAAAGTTGTAGAGGCCCAGAGATTCGAGGGAGGTGGCAGAGAAGCCAGCAGAGCCGGACTTAAATTCCTTGTTGGCTTGTTTTGGGACATTCTTTGAGTTTGCCAGGACTTGTTTTGATTCAAAGAAGAGGACTGTAATATAAAGGCTGAGACTCGGGCAGGAAGCTCACAGCCAGAGACTGTGGGTTCAAGCCCCACTAGGGGAATCTCCTGGAACTGGAGGAGGGATTTACAATTGACTTCAGTTAGAGTTTGTAGGTGCATGGGAGTGTGCCTGCCTACCAGATCCAAGACAAAACAATTCAGAGTTCATTCATCGGGTGACAATTATCCATATGATATACTACATATTCTTATTTAGTACATGCAACCAAAATGATAAAGGGGATGGAACAGCTCCCCTATGAGGAAAGGCTGAAAAGGTTAGGGATATAATAGAGGTCTTTAAGATCATGAGAGGTCTTGAACGAGTAGATGTGACTTGGTTATTTACACTTTCAAATAATAGAAGAACTAGGGGGCATTCCATGAAGTTAGCAAGTAATACATTTAAGACTAATCGGAGAAAATTCTTTTTCACTCAACGCACAATAAAGCTCTGGAATTTGTTGCCAGAGGAAGTGGTTAGTGCAGTTAGTGTAGCTGGGTTCAAAAAAGGTTTGGATAAGTTCTTGGAGAAGTCCATTAATGGCTATTAATCAATTATACTTAGGGAATAGCCACTGCTATTAATTGCATCAGTAGCATGGGTTCTTCTTAGTGTTTGGGTAATTGCCAGGTTCTTGTGGCCTGGTTTTGGCCTCTGTTGGAAACAGGATGCTGGGCTTGATGGACCCTTGGTCTGACCCAGCATGGCAATTTCTTATGTTCTATATGTTCTTATGTTCTTATGTTCTTATGAAAGAACTGTTTATTTTCATGTGATCTCACAGCTATACACTATATTTAAAAAAAATATGTGGGGGCTTAGGCACTAAAGAATAGCAGGAACAATATAATGTGCAATGGACTGAACCCTTGTGTACACGCTAAACTGGGGTCAGAAGATGCTAGCAGGCACATGCTAAAATTATTGTGAAAATGCATGTAAATAAGAGAATGCTGTATACAAATTAAGCTCTACTGGGTGAAGGTGAGCATGCCTTGCTTTTACTATGCATCTGACTAAAGAATACAATTTACTGTGTACAATGAGAAGGGGACTATATACTCTGCTTATACAATTATTGCTAATCTGAATTATAAAGGAGAATTTGAAATGAAGTTGGCTGCAGAGGCAAAAACTAATAATAAAACTTTTCTAAATATATCCGAAGCAAGAAACGTATGAGGGAGTTGGTTGGACCGTTAGATGACTGAGGGGTTAAAAGTGCTCTTAGGGAAGATAAGGCCATTGTAGAAAGACTAAACAAATTCTTTCCTTCTGTGTTTACTAATGAGGAAGTTGGGGAGATAACCAGTTCCCAAGTGGTTTTCAAGGGTGATGAATCAGATGACCTGAACCAAATTACTGTGAACCTGGAAGCCAGATTGACAAACTAAAGAGTAGCAAATCACCTGGACTGGATGCTATCAATCCCAGGATTCTGAAGGAACTAAAAAATGAAATTTCAGATCTATTAGATAAATTTGTAACCTATCATTAAATCATCCATTGTACCTGAAGACTGGAGGGTGGCCAATGTAAGTCCAATATTTAAAAAGGGCTCCAGGGGTGATATGGGAAACTATAGATCAGTGAGCCTGACTTCAATGTCAGGAAAAATAGTGAAAACTATTCTAAAGATCAAAATCACAGAGCATATAGAAAGACATGGTTTAATGGAACACAGTTAACATGGATTTGCCCAAGGGAAGCCTTGCCTCACAAATCTGCTTCTTTTTTTTTTTGAAGGGGTTAATAAACATGTGGATAAAAGTGAACTGGTAGATGTAGTGTATTTGGATTTTCAGAAGGTGTTTGACAACGTCCCTCATGAGAAGCTTCTAAGAAAACTACAAAGTCATGGGATAGGAGGCAATGTCCTTTTGTGGATTACAAACTGTTTAAGACAGGAAACAGAGAGTAGGATTAAATAGTCAATCTTCTCAGTGGTAAAGGGTAAACAGTGGAGTGCCTCAGGGATCTGTACTTGGACCGGTGCTTTTCAATATATTTATAGATGATCTGGAAAGGAATACAATGAGTGAGGTTATCAAATCTGCAGATGATACAAAAGTCATGGGATAGGTGGCGATGTCCTTTTGTGGAGTACAAACTGGCTAAAAGACAGGAAACAGAGATTAGGATTAAATGGACAATTTTCTCACTGGAAAGGTGTGGGCAGTGGGGTGCCTCAGGGATCTGTATTGGGACCCTTACTTTTCAATATATTTATAAATGATTTATTTATTTATTTATTTATTTAAAGAGTCTTCTATACCGATGTTAGTCGAAACATCACCTCGGTTTACATGGAACAAAAGCAACGGAAATTACAAGTAACAGGGGAAGGGTAGGGGGTACAAAAAACCAATAGGAGAGCAGAGAAGCATAGGAACAATTAACAAGTGAACTATAATGTCATAAGAACAAGTTCATAGTCAAATTCAGGTCATGATCCATCACAATTCAATATTCATCAAGGGTGTTGGGGAAAGGCTTGTTTGAATAGCCAGGTTTTGAGCTGGGCTCTGAATTTGGTGATGCAAGGTCCAAGTCTGAGGTGGGTTGGGAGTGAGTTCCAGTGCATAGGTCCAGCAATGGAGAGCGCCCGATCCCTTGTAGCTGTGAGGTGTGCTTTCTTTAGGGATGGCACATGGAGGGACCCTTTGTTAGTGGTCCTTGTCGGTCGATTCGAGCAGGCAAATTGGAGGGGATCTACCAGCCAGTTGGAGTGATGGGAATATAAGGCTTTATGGATAATGGTCAGGGATTTAAAGAGGATGCGGGAAGGAATAGGGAGCCAGTGTAGGTCCTTCAGTATAGGGGAAATGTGGTCGTATTTATGAGCGTTGGAGAGGGTTCTGGCTACAGTGTTCTGTAGCATTTGGAGGGGCTTTAAGGAGGAGTAGGGTAGGCCAAGAAAGAGGGAGTTACAGTAATCCATCTTGGATGCCAGTGTAGCCTGGACGACAGTGCGGAAGTCACTAGCGTGAAGGAGAGGTTTCAGGTTTTTTAAGACTTTAAGTTTGAAGAAACCCTCTTTGAATATGGCACTGATATGTTTTTTGAAGTTCAGTTGTTGGTCGATTAGGACCCCCAGGTTCCTTGCGCAGGGCTGTGCATGAGGAATCTTGATAGCAGAGTCAATTGTGAGTGCGGGATTGGTAGGGGGGGTGATGGGATATGAGGAGGAGTTCAGTTTTGGCAGTGTTTAGAGCAAGGTGGAGGTTGGTAAGTAAGGAGTTGATGGCAGCGAGATGGTTTCCCCAGGATTCAAGATTGTCAGAGAGGGAGCCTTGAATGGGTATTATGATTTGCACATCATCAGCGTAGAGAAAGAATTTGAAGCCAAGTTCTGATAAGAGTTTGCACAAGGGGGTGAGGTAAATGTTAAAGAGGATAGAAGAGAGGGAGGAGCCTTGGGGGACTCCTTGGGCGAGAGCGTAGTGGGAGGACTCAGCATTGCCTATTTTCACGGTGAATTTCCTATTGTCGAGGTAGGATGAGAACCACTTAAGGGCTGTGCCGGAAGGGCCAATGTCGGTTAGGCGGGCAAGGAGGTGGGTGTGATTTATGGTGTCAAAAGCTGCTGAAATGTCCAGTAGAGCAAGAAAGTAGCTGTGACCTTGATCCATTCCCCTGAGTAAGTAGTCTGTCAAGGAAAGTAAGAGGGTCTCAGTGTTGAGGTGTTTACGGAATCCAAATTGAGAAGGGTGGAGAAGGTTGTGAGTTTCAAGGAATTCTGTAAGTTGCGAGTTGACAACTGAGGTAATCAAATTTGCAGATGATACACAATTGTTCAGAGTAGTTAAATCACAAGCAGATTGTGATAAATTGCAGGAGGACCTTGTGAGACTAGAAGATTGGGCATCAAAATGGTAGATGAAATTTAATGTGGACTTGTGCAAGGTGATGCATATAGGGAAAAATAACCCATGCTATAGTTACACAATGTTAGGTTCCATATTAGGTGCTACTACCCGAGAAAGAGATCTAGGCGTCATAGTGGATAACACATTGAAATCGTCAGTTCAGTGTGCTGCGGCAGTCAAAAAAGCAAACAGAATGTTGGGAATTATTAGAAAGGGAATGGTGAATAAAATGGAAAATGTCATAATGCCTCTGTATCGCTCCATGGTGAGACCGCACCTTGAATACTGTGTACAATTCTGGTCGCCGCATCTCAAAAAAGATATAATTGCGATGGAGAAGGTACAGAGAAGGGCGACCAAAATGATAAAGGGAATGGAACAGCTCCCCTATGAGGAAAGACTAAAGAGGTTAGGAATTTTCAGCTTGGAGAAGAGAAGGCTGAGCGGGGATATGATAGAGGTGTTTAAAATCATGAGAGGTCTAGAACAGGTTAATGTGAATCATTTTTTTACTCTTTCGGATAATAGAAAGACTAGGGGGCACTCCATGAAGTTAGCATGTGGCACATTTAAAACTAATTGGAGAATTTTCTTTTTCACTCAACGCACAATTAAACTCTGGAATTTGTTGCCAGAAGATGTGGTTAGTGCAGTTAGTAGAGCTGTGTTTAAAAAAGGATTGGATAAGTTCTTGGAGGATAAGTCCATTACCTGCTATTAATTAAGTTGACTTATATAATAACCACCGCTATTACTAGCAATGGTAACATGGAATAGACTTAGTTTTTGGGTACTTGCCAGGTTCTTATGGCCTGGATTGGCCACTGTTGGAAACAGGATGCTGGCCTTGATGGATCATTGGTCTGACCCAGCATGGCATGTTCTTATGTTCTTAGTATCATGGGATCTACTTAGTGTTTGGGTATTTGCAAAGTACTTGTAGCCTGTATTGGCCACTGTTGTAAACAGAATACTGGGCTTGATGGACCCTTGATCTGACCCAGTATGACAATTTGTTATGTTCTTATGGTCTCCTTTAATATTGGATTTTTGAAATGCCAGTTTTACGAGATGTGACAACTCTTAGGTCCACAAATGAGGCTGAGAAATGTAATTTGTATAAAGCAGACAGTCAAGCTTCAATTACTTTAAGTAATGACCCTTTGATTGTCATTAAAGCTTCAGGAAATGGTGGAGGGATTGTTGTTTTGGATACTGAACAATATTTTTCAGAAGTAGCACGGCAATTACAGTATATGATCAGGACTACTATCAGGTACTATCTAGTGATCCCATGATCTCTATTCAAGCTGAGATTTGATCAGTTCTACAACAGGGGATCCACGATAGGGTGATTGGTGTCAAGAAATATATTTATATAAATCTTATCCATCCATTCCCATGTTTTACAGTGTTACACAGATGCATATATCCCTTAATAACCCTCTGGGATGTCTGATTGGTCTGGTATGGAAACCACTTTCAAAATATAGTGATTGTTTTTTTTTTTTTTTTTTTTACAGCCTTCGGTTCCTAAAATTCCCTTGTATTAGAGACGTGTTTCATATGATCACCATTTTGCAAGAGCTAATAGGGGTGGACTCATCTTGGTTTCTGTTAACGGGAAATATTGCTGCTTTATATGCTAATATTCTGCAGCAGGCAGCATTAGATAACATTGAACAATTCTTGGGTGGATCAGATATCACTAATAAACAAAAAATGTTTATTCAACAGCTTTCAATCATTGCCTTAACATGGAATTATTTCAAATTTGGGTATGAATTTTTTCAGCAGGTCAAAAGCATAGCTATGGGGTCATTAATGGCACCCTCTATAATATAAAATGCAAAATGTAAAACCTCACTTTACATCACTTATACAGACTGAATATCCTTTAGTTAGGAGTCATTAAATTCTCATTTACATATACCAAGTCTATGTTGCATTTGGTGAGTCATGGTCTTCTGTGAGCCACGGCATTCACGTACGGGTTCCCCGACACCAGAGAAGACCTCCTGCCAGAGTTCCAGTGCACTCTCCCTCCCTCCGTGGAGCAGAAGTGCTAATGCAGCCTCCCTCCTGCGCATGCTGCTGACAGCCGCAATCTCCCTGGGTCTGACTCTCCTCCCTCCTAGGCATGCACACACACAATCCTGCCTTTCTTAAAGGGCCAGTGGCAGGAAACGGCTGCCCAGCAGCCACTGATGACATCACCACCTGGGACTATTTAGGCCAGCTCCAGCCTCTAGTCCCTGTATTGGCAATGGGTTGACTCTGCTAGAAGCAGATTATTGCTTGCATTCCCGTCTTGATTCCTGGTTCTTGTTTGCTGTGGTTCCTGTCTTCATGTCTTCAGTCCATGGATTCCTTTACCTGGTTGTTCCTGGATTCCTTCATCTGTCTCCAGCATCTCCTTGTTTCCCTGTGGTCCTCATCTTCCCCCTCTTATTCTTCCTTGCGGACTGATCTTCTGGCTTCGACTCTGGACTGGACTCCAACATTGCACATACTCCGCCTGCCTTAACCACTGTTTGGACACCGACCTTGCTTCTCGCCGCCTTCCTCTGACCATGGCCTGTTCACCGACATTGCTGTGCTCTGCTTGCCTTAATCTCAACTCGACTCCGTGCTGTCCTTCCACTGATCCCTCAATGTACTGATCCACAGCGTTTCCCACCTGCCTGAACTTCCACCACCGCAGAGGGCTTCCACCTAAGACTAGCCAGCCCTGGCACCCGAGGGCTCAAAGGGGAACATGGGCTGGTATTGTCAAATCCCTAGTTGGGCCTCTGCTTCTGCCAGCTCCATCTGCCGATGGTGGGGACCTGTGGGGCTCCTCCCTGCTGGGAACACCAACTCCCTTTCAGCCCAAGGGCTCACAATTGCAACAATCTATTCAAACTTTCTTACTGTTTACTAATAATCTTATTATTCTTTATTATAGAAAAATGCTCAAAACTCTTAAAATTTATATATCTCTATGTTTTCAGCATATTTAATAAATGCCAAATTCACTTAAAATATTGAACATATTGAAAAATCAATCCCAGGTTGACAAAAAGTCTTAAAGTGATAAATGCTTAATCCCAATTTGTGATCTTCATGGGGAAAGTTAGAAAATGTAATAAGTGTTAGCAGAGCTCCACAGATTACAAACCAGTGTTCAAAGGAAGAACTGTAATTTTTCCATGATGTTCAAAGGAGGAATACTGATCTCTCCAAAGTTATGATTTTTAACAAATCCTAACAGTGAACCAATGTTGAAAATCTTTCTTCAAAAATCAACTTATTCAAAGGTCAAAAAGATGACATGCACATGTTTTGCATCGCTGCATCAGGACATTATTAAGAATCGCCATTGGAATGTGTTACTTTCAACAAGTTTTATCAACACTTTTGAACAGACATCTCAGCATCTCCTTATTCTGAGTTTTTATGGCATGCCTTTCAACAGAAATAGATTTTTACATCTTATTTGTCTAACATTGTTTTGTGGAAACTTTTTTCCTTGTTGTGTTTTGGATTTCTAAAGGTACATTTCTAACATTATTAGAGTTTATAGAATGGTTGAACAATTTAGATCCAAATTTGCAATTTACAACAACTTAATATCATCAAGAATGTACATCCTTTTTGGATATCAACATTTATAAAATGATGGGTTCTCATTTATAGGAAAAGTACATAAAAACCCCCCACATTATTATATTATTCAAGTTTTTACTCACATCCACTGAAAGAGACTCTTCCTCATTCTATTGTTATAGAAAATAATGGATAATACACAAGTGGATCATGTTTTGTGTGCAGAGATATTAGCCAGCCAAAAATGCAGAGGATGCTGTGATGGAAAATTCATAGGGAAAAGATAGAAGGGATGTGAGGTCACTGAAAAAAAAAACCCAACAACAACAAACATGCTAGAACCTGTAGTTCTGACCTCTAGTTTGGCAGGAAAAGGCAATGATCAGCAGATGCAAAGTATATTGATTGACAGAAAAAGTTGGCGCTAATCAGAGTCTTATTTGCAGAGCATGGAGGCTCTCAGACAGGGCCCCACTTCTTTCCGACCTCAAGCTGTCACAAAACAGACAGATGTCATAAAGCTGCCAGGAAGCAGGCATCCCAAGCCAGGAGATCCAGGAGTTGCCAGGAAGGAAGAGGCATTAGAGGCTGACAGGGCAGAATTCTAGAGGCTCAGGTTGCCATAAGGGCAGAGTCCTCAGAAGTATCCATGGAGCAGTGATTTGACTGGAAGAAGCCAGAATCCCAAGATCTGATGGGCTGCGATCCCTGAAGAGATGGGGCTTTGGGGCAGTGGGCAAGTTTACCACAGAAGAAAGCATTTAGGCATTGGATATTGCCAGTGCCAACCTGTATTAGAAATGTCTCATGTACCTTTTGAGTGAGCCCCTATTGTCACATAGGAGTTGAACTGGACTTTTGCTTGTAAAGGAACAGAAGTTGAAGTCAACATAGAGGGGCGGATTTTAAGAGCCCTGCTCGCCTAAATCCGCCCAAATCGGGGCGGATTTAGGCGAGCAGGGCCCTGCGCGCCGGTGAGCCTATTTTACATAGGCCTACCGGCGCGTGCAGAGCCCCGGGACTCGCGCAAGTCCCGGGGTTTTCTGAGGGGGGCGTGTCGGGGGGCGGGCCCGAACCGCGCGGCGTTTTGGGGCGTGTCGGGAGCGTTCCAGGGGCGGGCCCGGGGGCATGGCTACGGCCCGGGGTGGTCCGGGGGCGTGGCCGCGCCCTCCGGACCCGCCCCCAGGTCGCATCCCGGCGCGCTAGCGGCCTGCTGGCGCGCGGAGGTTTACGTCTCCCTCCGGGAGGCGTAAATCCCCCGACAAAGGTAAGGGGGGGGGTTTAGACAGGGCCGGGCGGGTGGGTTAGGTAGGGGAAGGGAGGGGAAGGTGAGGGGAGGGCAAAAGAAAGTTCCCTCCGAGGCCACTCTGATTTCAGAGCGGCCTCGGAGGGCGCCGGCTATACGGAATTGATAGCCTTGCGCGCGCCGATCCAGGATTTTAGCGGATACGCGCGGCTACGCGCGTATCTACTAAAATCCCGCGTACTTTTGCTTGCGCCTGATGCGCCAGCAAAAGTACGCCAAATCGCGCAGTTTGAAAATCTACCCCAGAGATTTCAAGGTGCTGCCATGTAGGTACTTAATGGCTATTAGGGAGTTGTTCAACATGATCCACAGAAAGGGGCGGATTTTAAGAGCCCTGCTCGCCTAAATCCGCCCAAATCTGGGCGGATTTAGGCGAGCAGGGCCCTGCGCGCCGGTGAGCCTATTTACATAGGCCTACCGGTGAGCCTACCGGTGAGCCTATTTTACATAGGCCTACCGGTGCGCGCAGAGCCCCGAGACTCGCGCAAGTCCCGGGGTTCTCCGAGGGGGGCGTGTCGGGGGCGGGCCCGGTCATCGCGGCGTTTAGGGGGCGTGTCGGCAGCATTTTGGGGGCGGGTCCGGGGGCGTGGTTATGGCCCGGGGCGGTCCGGGGGCGTGGCCGCGCCCTCCGTACCCGCCCCCAGGTCGCGTCCCTCTGGGAGGCGTAAATCCCCCGACAAAGGTAAGGATGGGGTTTAGACAGGGCCGGGCGGGTGGGTTAGGTAGGGGAAGGGAGGGGAAGGTGAGGGGAGGGCAAAAGAAAGTTCCCTCCGAGGCCGCTCCGATTTCGGAGCGGCCTCGGAGGGAACGGGGGTAGGCTGCGCGGCTCGGCGCGCGCCGGCTATACAGAATCCATAGCCTTGCGCGCGCCGATCCCGGATTTTAGCGGATACGTGCGGCTCCGCACGTATCTACTAAAATCCAACGTACTTTTGCTTGCGCCTGATGCGCCAGCAAAAGTAGGCCAAATCGCGCTGTTTGAAAATCTACCCCAAAGTGAACGACACTGATAAACCATAAGAGGCCCTCAATATCAACACAGGCCAGTTATGGATGGCACTGAATTCTTTGTGCTTTATGTAATACCCCCCAAGTGTTATACAATGAGTTACATCGGTAGCTGTGGACTATTTTTTTAGATAGTCACATGGAATTTTTTGAAAGAAAGTATGGGTTTCTAGTTATCTCCAAAAATTCTTCCTTTTTTTATCCAGAGGATTTGATGTGATGGTTCTTTACCTGCTCATTAGCTGCCAACTCATTTTCTGCTGTATCTTGCATTTGACTGACAGCCAGGACACTGTGGAGCGTATACACAGGGGAGAACTAAATGAGCTCTATTACCTATTCCAATGTGTGCATAGTATATGTATCTTTCCTCTGCAAAAGACAGAGGAAATTTATTTTTAATGAGAAAGCCAAATGTCGCAGTAAAATAGAGGGATACTGAAAAAATATAAATAAGGTTCTTAATGCATTGTGAGCAGATTCTCTCATAAAATTCTCTAAACTTCAATAAATAAATATTGAGATTTGCTAAGCACCATTTCTAAAAAAGGTGTTTTTGATACTATTTTACTGATCTTTGTTAAAACATCTAAATAAATGGTATGCAAAACCCAGAACCCCAGAGGTGTGTGTGTTTGTGTGTGTGTATATTATACATTTAATTCAGCTGTCATCTTATGAACAGTTTTTTGAATCATCAAACTATGAGCTTAATGGCAGGTTAATTTGAAAAGACTCATCCATGGGGATAAATATAAATTATATAGTAAAGAAGGCTTATTTTTTAAATTATATGTTCTATTTCTTTGTACACATAAGGAAATATGCAATTACTGAATTTCTAAGTTGGGATAGTGGTGGTCATTTGCTATATTGAGTGTTTTTTTTTTTTTTTTAATAAAAATTTTCTCCCTGGAGTCTCTCCTGCTTCCCCTTATCAAATCACATACTTGGATGGAACTGGTTCTCCTCACTGGCATGAGGACTGGAGGGATTCTTCGTCTGAGGCACAGCCTCAGAGCCATTGGTTGGCTGGCAACAATTGTCAAAGCAGTGACAGTCATTTTCCCTTGTTGTGACCGTCGCTGCCCGATGGCTTCACTCCGCCTACCTTTCCTTTCTTGCGACTCCTCCTGATCCTCATGCCGCGGCTTCCGTCTGCCATCCACTCCGGCGTCCCCGGACCAGCTTGGGCGCTGCCTCCTGTCGTGCTCTTCATGAATCTTAGGGCGCGTGTGCCGCGCGGCCTTTATTCTTATTTCCTCATTGACACGTTCCTCAGGGGCGTCCCCTGTGATGACGTCACGCTGCCCGGATATTTAAGCCTACTGTTTATTGCTAGCCGTTGAGTTACCAAGGGTGACCTTATGGATGGGATTTGCTCTCCGTACCCAGCTACTATGCCTTCCAACTCCTATTGGACTCTTTCTGATAACGGGTTACCCACTCCTCGGGGGCCTCATTGTTTCTTTCAGGTTGCTATCAGGTAACTGGTACTCGCTCCTCGAGGGCCCATGTTCCCTGACTCGCTGCCTGCATCTATCTCCTCTTCTACTTGGAAGAATTCGCTACAGACACCATCAGTGAATACTATTATCTATTCCTCAGAGCTGTCTCTCTGGAACCAGGTACTTACTCCTCGAGTGCCTGCCTCCGTTCCAGCGCCAGTGCCATCTCTTACGTGGAACCGCTGTGTGAGTACGTTGCCAACAAGTCTCTCTACCTCCAGGGATCTGGTACTCGCTCTTCGAGGGCCAGCTCTCCCTATCTCAGGGCTTCTCCATATTTGGGACTGTGAATGTTCTATTGTACTCACTTTCTCAGTTCTCTCCACTACAGCACTGCTACCGGAGGAACCGCTGTTCCAGCGCCCTGGGGAATACTAGCCTAGCCAGGCTACAACATCTACTCATTACTGTCATCTCTGGTGGTTTCTCAAACTGTCTAAATAAAGAGCTATCTGTGTTTGTGTGTCCAGAGCTGAGCTTAACCTGTGGCCCCTCATGGGACTTCCCCCCGTGGGCATGGTCAGCTGCCACAGTGTCCAAGGGTCCACCCAAACCTCACTAATTATAACATCCCTGCATCTCTAGGCTTGAACATACTACCACACCCGCATCCTCCTGCAATACCATCAGAGTTATGGGACTAATCCATACACAGCAAGATGTCCTTAATAATGGCTTAGAGTTAAATTTTGTAAAAATGGTTCTTTTATTTACATTTTGGCCTACATCCTCTAAACTTAAGAGTGAAAGGAACTGTTCTAGAGTCCTGAATATTTAATTGGGCCTAGGACAAAGCTCTATAATCTGCCAATTCTTAAGATTTATTTGCATTCTAATTCTACCCTTAGTTACAGAAAATTATGTTTAATAAAGTTGCTTATAAATAATCACCCTATTTTACTACTTATTTCATTATTATAGCACTCCTAAAGATATGTTTTTCACTTCTTTTAGTTCTTTGGAGATTGTTTGGTATGCAGGTAGATAGAGAGATCCTAAAACATTCATTTTTTCTTTTACTGGACTTGTGGATCTATATATTTTTAAATTTCTTTTTATAGTTCCACATGATATATGATGAAAAGTAGGTGCTACAGTTACTATGATAGTTGTTGAAACAAGAAATCTGAATTCCCCTCAAGAAACTCCCCTCTCCTACCCAAAATAAAATTCAGCCCAAAAACTATACCAGCAATTTCTGCGGTCTTCTGGTGGGCTATGGATTTTCTGTAAAATGTGCTCATTTCTTCTTTGTTCTCTTCAGTAGTTCTGCTTTTCTGGTGTTTCCTTCTTGGACACCTCTTATGACATCAGTTGTTGCTTTGGGTGTTCTTTTCTGCTTATATACAGATCATAACTTGGGTAAATTAAATATAGTACATGACAATAGAAAATGTTATCCTGTCCCCATTGTCAAGGATGTATTCCATCTGCCTGCCAGAGAGAGTAGCCACATGTCAGATACCACTCCTCCAAGACAGGTTTTTGTCATCTTCCTCCACCCTCGGGTAGATGAGCCTGCAAGATCCCCTGTTTTATTTAAACCCAGTACCCTTCTCCTCCCATTTCCAACCATAAGGCCCCAACAGTAATCGAAACAGCTGCCATCACTAGCACTGCTGCATCTGAACATCCAGGCTTTCTGGAATGCTCCTTGCCACCATCAACATAAGAACATAAGAAATTGCCATGCTGGGTCAGACCAAGGGTCCATCAAGCCCAGCATCCTGTTTCCAACAGAGGCCAAACCAGACCACAAGAACCTGGCAATTATCCAAACACTAAGAAGATCCCATGCTACTGATGCAATTAATAGCAGTGGCTATTCCCTAAGTAAACTTGATTATTATTTATTTATTTATTTAAGGTTTTTTTATACCGGCATTCATGAACTCGTTCACATCATGTCGGTTTACAGAAAACAGGGGTGCGGATAATATAACCAAAAAACATAAATAACGTGATGAAGAGAAGCAGTTACAATTAACAAGGGCTAATGAACTGGGAATGTAAGAAATAGAAAGAGATAGAGGAGAATAATTATATACAAAAGTTCAATATAAATATGGTGTCTCATATGTACAGTCTCTGAGTAGAGAGTTTGTTTATGGTGCATATTAGGTAGAGTTCAAGAAGGCTTGCCTGAAAAGCCATGTCTTGAGTCTTTTCCTAAAGGCTAGGAGACATGGTTCGTTTCTGAGTTCTGGAGGGATGGAGTTCCATAACTGTGGGCCTGCGGTGGAAAGGGCTCGGTCTCTTAAGGTGCTGTGATTAGTGGTTTTCGTGGGTGGAACAATGAGGCATCCTCTGTAGGCTTCCCTGGTCGGTCTTGTGGATTTGTGGAAGCGGGGAGGAATTTGTAGATCGATTGTGGTATGTTGGTGAATGATTTTGTATATCAAGGTGATGGATTTATAAATGACTCTGAAATGAATTGGTAACCAGTGGAGGTCTTGTAGCACTGGGGAGATATGGTCTCTTTTCTTAGTGTTTGTCAGTAGACGGGCTGCTGCGTTTTGGACCATTTGGAGCGGTTTTGTGTATGAGGAGGGGAGGCCAAGTAAAGTGGAGCAGCAGTAGTCCAATTTTGAGAAAATGAGGGCTTGGAGGATGGTTCTGAAGTCTTTGGCATGGAAGAGTGGTCTTATCCTTTTTAAAACTTGCAGTTTATAGAAACAGTCTTTGGTGGTTTTATTGATGTGGGCTTTGAAGTTTAGTTTATTGTCGATTAGCACACCTAGATCTCTTACAAGAGTGGTTTGTAGGTTGTTTGGCAGAGAGGTTGTGAGATTGTTATCAGGAGTTATGAGTAATACTTCAGTTTTGGCGGAGTTTAGTACCAGATTGAGGCTGTTGAGGAGGTTTTTGATTTCTAGGTGACAGGATTCCCAGTATTCAAGGGTTTTTGAGTATGATTCTTTGATGGGGATCAGGATCTGGATGTCATCTGCATAGAGAAAGTGTATTAACTTGAGGTTGATGAGGAGTTGACATAGTGGTAGGAGGTAAATATTAAAGAGTGTAGGGGATAAAGAGGAACCTTGTGGGACTCCGATGGTCGAGTCGTGGCGTGATGATTCTTTATTCTGGATTTTTACCTTGTAGCCTCTGTTGGTTAGGAACGATTTGAACCAGGAGAGCGCTAAACCAGAGATTCCTATCGCAGCTAGCAGTTTGATGAGGATAGCGTGATTTACGGTATCGAAAGCTGCTGAGAGGTCCAAAAGGATCAATAGAAAGGATTGACCTTTGTCTGTACCTAAGATGAGTAGGTCTGTTAGGGAGGTAAGTAGGGATTCTGTGCCCCTATTTTTGCGGAATCCATGCTGTGAGGCGGATAGAATTTTGTTGTCTTCGATGAAGTCCGATAGTTGGGCGTTCACAAGCCGTTCCATAATCTTAGCTATGATAGGGAGATTAGCTATTGGACGGTAGTTGTTGGGGTCTTTTAGGTCCAGGTTGGGTTTTTTTAAAAGAGGTTTGAGTGAGGCTTGTTTGAGGTCTTCTGGGAAGGAACCTTGGGATAGCGAGCAGTTGATGATGTCTGCTAATGTTTTGGATATGGTGTCTGGTATTGAGAGGAGAAGTTTTGAGGGAATATGGTCCGCTGGGTGCGAAGATGGTTTCATTCTTTTAAGGATGGTTTGGATTTCGGAAGACGAAGTGGGTTCAAACATTTCAAGATGAATGTTTTTGATGTGAGGCATTAGGGCTGGAGTTAGAGGGATGATATTGGAGGGAAGTTGAGTAAGAAGATTTGTGATTTTGTTTTGAAAGAAGATGGCGAGTTCATCTGCTTTAGCTTGAGCTTGGTTACTAGGGCATTCTGGTGAGGGTACTTGGGTTAGGGAGGAAACATAGGAGAATAGAGCTTTCGCATCAAAGACTAAGTTGTGGATTTTGGAGGCAAAAAAGTCTCTTTTTGATTTGGAGGTGCTGGCCTTGTATTGTTGTAGCGTGCGTTTGTAGGCTGAGAGTGTGCTAGCAGTAGGACTTTTCCGCCAGTTGGATTCCATTTGTCTTAATTTTTGTTTTAGCCTTCTAAGATCGTCGGTGAACCATGGTTGTTTTTTGGAGGCGTCTGGGTGGGATTTTTTTGTTGTTAGAGGGCAGAGCTTATTGGCTATGGATTCTGTGATGGAGTTCCATGATCGTAAGGCCGTATTGGGATCGGTGAGAACAATAGCGGGAAGGTGTTTGGTCAGCTGATTGGTGAGGTCGTCGGGGTGACAAGGTTTCCTGTAATTAAAGGAGGGAGTAGGTGGATGAGGAGCAGTAGATTTTTCCAATGCGAATGAGGTAGAAATCAGGGAGTGATCCGACCAGGGTATCTTCGTATTTTTTGGTGGGGAAGACGATTTTATGCCTTTGTTGATAAAGATCAGGTCCAACGTATGTCCTGCTTTATGTGTCGGGTTATTGACTATTTGGGTAAAGCCCATCGCTGAGAATGCTAGAAGGAGAGTTTGGCAGCTAGTTGAGAGAGCTGGGTTATCCATGTGGAGATTGAAATCTAGTATTATTGCTGGGGCGTCCAGGTTTAGGAAGGTTGTGGTTATTTCGATGATGGGTGAGATGTCGGCTTCTAAGAGTCCTGGGGGGGCGTAGATGAGAAGTATTTGAAGTTGGTGTGATGTGAAGAATCCAATTTCAAGTTTGGTATCGGAGTGGATCAGATGTTGTGAGAATTTGAGGTCTTTTTTAGTTGCAAGTAGGATTCCTCCTCCCCTCTTTTTCAGTCTAGGCAGGGAGAAGATGTCGTAGGTTAGCGTCGGTAGTTGGTTTAATATTGCAGTATCTGAGGGTTTCAACCATGTTTCAGTTATTGCGCAAATATCTGGTTTATCGTCAGTGAGGTAGTCGTTGAGGATTAGTGATTTTTTGGTTATAGATTGCGCATTGAATAGTGATAAGGTGAATAGGGAGAGGCCTAGTAGTTGGGTTATCGGAGCTATTAGGATTGGTGTGAGTGTTTTAAGGTTGCGAAGGTTTGCTTGTCTGGTTGGATTTCTTTTCTGTGAGAAATAGTGAGGTATGATTGGGATTGCAAATGTTGGATGCATTTTAGAGGCTAGGTCCATTTTAAATGTGGGTGTTGTTATAGAGGATGCTGTGTTTGTTTGAGTGGAGTTGTTGAGTGGAGTGGCGTTGTTGAGTGGATGCTGGAGTCCTGGAGTGGCTGCTGGGTGGATGCTGGAGTCCTGGTGGTGGATGCTGGAGTCCTGGCGTGGATGCTGGGTGAGTGCTGGGTTCCTGGGTGGTTGTTGGAGTGTGTAGTCGTTTGTGAAGTTTGATTGTCTTTGTTTAGCGTTGTTGAGAGGCTGCTGGAGTCCTGCAGAGTTGTCAGTGTGTTTCACCGGTACAGCTGTTTGCCTCTGTATATGTCGTCCTGAATTGTTGTTTGAGAGGGAGAGCGTTTGAGCGTTAGATGGCTGACCTTGAATGTGTAGACGGACCTGGTTCTGATACGCTTGGAAATCTTGGTGGATTTTAGCAGCTGTTCAGCCGGCTTCCAGTTAGTGGACGAGGATTCCGGGGCTCTCAGGGGCTTTGTTTAGCATTGTCTTTGTTTAGCGTTGTTGAGAGGCTGCTGGAGTCCTGCAGAGTTGTCAGTGTGTTTCACCGGTACAGCTGTTTGCCTCTGTATATGTCGTCCTGAATTGTTGTTTGAGAGGGAGAGCGTTTGAGCGTTAGATGGCTGACCTTGAATGTGTAGACGGACCTGGTTCTGATACGCTTGGAAATCTTGGTGGATTTTAGCAGCTGTTCAGCCGGCTTCCAGTTAGTGGACGAGGATTCCGGGGCTCTCAGGGGCTGCACGAAGGGGCGCACAAAGGGGTGGGCCCCTTTGTCGCGCTCCTTCGGCGCGCGACGCTCGGCGCCTCGGATGTCCGGGATTAAATCTCGTGTGCTTCTCCGGGATTGGTTGAGGAAGAACCGTTGCAAAGAGGGCGGCAGAAGTCGAGCCGGCTCTTTAAATTTGGCGTGGTCGCGTGGTGCTGAGGTCACCAGGGCGACTGGGGCGGCGTCGGTCCGTCTTTCGTGCGGGAGGGCCCTTCTTGTGGCTTCCTGTGGCGGTGGGCGGAGAGCGGCGAGGCAGCCGGATCGCTGCGACCCCAAGAAGAATCCGGAGGAGGAGGTAGGTGGTACGCTTCCCCGTGGCCGGAGCAGGGGCCCACGGAGGTAGGGCGAGATTTAAGGCCTTACCCCGATGGGCTCAAGCGCCGGCTGCGCGGGCCTCTCTCCCAGCGCCTATCTGCTCCGGGGACCTGTGATCGCTGTTGCAGTCCGTCGCAAAGAGGGCGGCAGAAGTCGAGCCGGCTCTTTAAATTTGGCGCGGTCGCGTGGTGCTGAGGTCACCAGCGCGACTGGGGCGGCGTCGGTCCGTCTTTCGTGCGGGAGGGCCCTTCTTGTGGCTTCCTGTGGCGGTGGGCGGAGAGCGGCGAGGCAGCCGGATCGCTGCGACCCCAAGAAGAATCCAGAGGAGGAGGTAGGTGGTACGCTTCCCCGTGGCCAGAGCAGGGGCCCACGGAGGTAGGGCGAGATTTAAGGCCTTACCCCGATGGGCTCAAGCGCCGGCTGCGCGGGCCTCTCTCCCAGCGCCTATCTGCTCCGGGGACCTGTGATCGCTGTTGCAGTTCGTCGCAAAGATTAATAGCCGTTAATGGACTTCTCCTCCAAGAACTTATCCAAACCTTTTTTAAACCCAGCTACACTAACTGCACTAACCACATCCTCTGGCAACAAATTCCAGAGCTTTATTGTGCGTTGACTGAAAAAGAATTTTCTCCGATTAGTCTTAAATGTGCTACTTGCCTCGCTGATCTGGTCAACACAAGAACTGCATAGCCTGCCAGACAGACCTGGCTACACAAAGGCCTGTATGTATAAGATTTATAGTTTTAACTGCAACATGCTAGACAAACCTAGCTGCTAATGTAGCGCAGGAGGTGGACCCTTGGGCCAAGGTGGGGTTGGCGTTACCCGCAGGGCAAGGGTCCCCACCATCGGCAGGTGGAGCTGGCTGATTGTTGGAGGCTGGCTGGAGCTTCGCCAATACCAGCCCTCGTTCCCTGCAGGTTGAGCCCTTAAGTACTGGGGCCGGCTGGACTTAGGTGGGCCTCCATCCGAGGTCTTCTCAGGGACGAGGAAATCAGCCAGGGCCAGCAGTGGTAGTAGAAGTAGGAGATCTGATCTGGATGAGGTGGAGTCCTGGAGACCCGGGTGCCAATGAGAACAGGAAGAAGACAGAAGGTGCCTGAGTAAGAACAGGCCAAATCCTGGGAGGCCAAGTCCAGAGTGGGTTCAACGGGAGCAGGAACGGGGATCAGGAACAGGAGTCAGGGCAGGCAGCAGGCAAGGATGAGTGGCAAGACAAGCACAGATCAAACCAGAAGTCAAATGGAGAATAGTCAGGCAAGGCGAAGGTCAAAACCAGGAGACAGGCAGGAGTGTAGTGATATGTAGCAGGGCTCAGGCCAGGTATCAATCAGTAGCATGGTCAGATGAAGCAGAGATCAAATCCAGATATCAGTAGAGTGGTCAGACGAAGCAGGAGTCAAAGCCAGGTATCAATCGGTAGAAGACAACGAGGGTAGACACGAAACACAGGAGCATGAACGGGGATCAGGAACAGGAACATGGATGAATTAGGAACAAGTCAGGAATCAGGAACATGGAGAAAACGCAGGAACAAGCAACTAAGCACACGACTAGTGTGGAGACCTGTTGCCAAGGCAAGGAAGCACTGGCTGGGCCCGGCCTTAAGTACTGGGACCTAGTGATATCATCATCCAGGGCCACGGGGTGGTTTCCCACCGCGGCTCCTTTAAAAGTAGAGCCAATGCGCGCGCACCTAGGGAGGGGCGAGGCGTGAGATTGCAGCGTCTTCCCACGGACCATGCGGGGAGGCCCGCCGTGGAACTGAGACATCCACTGAGGAGCTGGGAGCACGGGGAGTGGCCCGGACATGGAGGCGGCTGCCCACGGCTGCAAGGGAGACAGAACCAGGCGCTGGAGTAGGCAAACGGGGGTAAGTGGGCACGGCTGTGGGCCTGCTGTGGCTGGCACATGCAACAGTACCCCCCTGCTTACGCCCCCCTCTTGGATGTCTGGGTTTGCCCGGATAGGCATGATGATACTGCAGGAGCAGGCTTTTGTCCAGGATGTTATGCGCTGGCTCCCAAGGTACTCCCACCAACAGCCCCTGCTGCGGACTTCTTGGACCTTGTAAGTAGTATCGGATTCAGTGACTAATGAGATGGTTCCGATGCCTTGCGGGAAGGCCAAGAGAAGATCACTGTTTTCAACAAAGTCACGTGGAACATGTTATGGATGCCAAGGGTTGGTGGTAATCGGAGCTGATAAGTAACTGGTCCAATATGACGGGTGACCGGAAAAGGTTCAATATATCGAGGTGCAAATCTTTGGGAAGATATTTTGAGGTGAATGTATCGCGTACTCAGCCAGACCTTCTGTCCAGGTTGAAATTTAGGAGCAGGACTTCGATGGGCATCCATGGACTTCTTAGCTCGAGCCACTGACTGTGGCAAATGGAGGTTTGCCTGGTTCCAGAGAGCTTTAAGAACGTCGGCAGTGGTATGAGCAGCTGGTGAGGGCACAGTCAGTGGGATAGGTAACAGAGGCTGTGGCTGCCTGCTGTAGACAATGGTGAATGGCAATACCCCAGTGGCAGTGGCAAAGTGGGAGTTGTGGGAAAACTCCGCCCATGGAAGAAGTTCTGCCCATTTGTTCTGCTGATCATTGATGTAGGCACGTAAAAAAACTTAGGGGAATGGTTCATTCGTTCAACTTGACCGTTAGCCTGTGGGTGGTAAGCGGTAGTGAGGCTGATGTTAATGCTGAACTTTCTACACAGAGCGTGCCAATAGCGGGCGACAAACTGGGGACCTCTGTCCGAAGCTATATCCTTGGGTAGGCCATGCAGACAGAACACGTGGAGGTAAAATAGACATGCTAGTTCTAGAGCTGAAGGTAGGCCAGGCAGTGGAACAAAATGGACCATTTTGGAGAACCTATTGATGATGACCCAAATGACCGTGTTTCCTTTTGATGGAGGTAAATCCACAACAAAATCCCCGCTCCTCCAGAGCAGGAAGTGGCTGGAGAAGGTCCCAAGTTCGACCCACTGGGGGCTTCTGCTGGGTACACGTGTTGCAGGAGTCAATGTAGGCTTTGGCATCGATGACCATGGTGGGCCAACAGAAGAACCATTGAAGAAGGGAGAGAGTTCGCACCCATCCTGGGTGACCGGCGAACTTCGAATCATGTGCCTAATGGAGAACTCTCTACCGAAGCCAGCGAGGAACGACAGTTTCCCCAGCTGGTACTGGGAACGAAGCAGATAAGCAGATGATACATGTGGGGGTCGATGATATGACTGGGTTCGTCGGGACATCTTCGGGTTCAAAGGAGCGAGACAGGGCATCCGCCCGGAGGTTCTTCTCCGCAGGACGATACTGGAGTTCAAAGTTGATCCTGGAAAAGAATAACGTCCAGCGGGCCTGGCGAGCATTAAGGTGCTGGGCATGACTCAGGTGTTCAAGGTTTTTGTGGTTTGTAAAAATCGTGAACTTGTGTTGGGCGCCCTCTAACCAAGGGAACCACTCCTCCAAGGCAAGCTTGACTGCAAATAACTTCCGATTGCTGATACTGTAATTCTGTTCTGTGGGGAGAACTTGAGGGAGAAAAAGGAACATGGAGTTAGGGTTCCCTGTGTCGAGTGCTGGCTCAAGACCGCCCCAGCCCCTATTACGGAGGTGTCCATCTCGACTATGAAGGGGCGGTTTGGGTCCGGATGTCACAAACGAGGTCCAGTGAGAAAGGCATCTTTAAGGTATTGGAAAGCAGCGAGGGCCTCGGGAGATCAGTTCTAATTGTCACTGCCTTTGCGGGTCATGGCTGTGACAGGAGCTGCCATTGCTGAGTAGTTAGCGATGAAATGGTGATAATAATTTGTAAATCCTAGGAATCACTGTTGTCCCCGAAGGCCCACTGGCTGGGGCCATTCTTGTATCCCTTTAAATTTATCTGGGTCCATGGAAAACCCTTACTGTGAAATAATATATTCTAGGAAGGGTAGACTGGATTGCTCAAAGGGACATTTGTCCAACTTGGCAAAGAGATGGTTCTCACGAAGACATTGGAGGACGGCGCAAACATCGGCATGGGGAGTAGCTAAGTTCTTGGAAAAGACAAGGATGTTGTCAAGGTATGTGACGACTTTGATGTACAGAAGGTCCCGGAATATTTCGTTGAAACACAGCAGAGGCATTACAAAGGCCAAAAGGCATTGCCATGTATTCGTAATGCCCATCCCTAGTATTAAAAGCTGTTTTCCAGATGTCCTTGGGGCGTATGCACACCAGGTTATATGTTCCTCGTAAATCCAGCTTAGTAAAGATGGAAGCCCCTAGAAGGCGATTGAACAATTCAGAAATCAATGGCAGAGGATACTTGTCTTTGTGAGTTATGGCGTTCAGGCCTTGATAGTCAATACATGGCCTCAAGGACCCATCCTTCTTCGTGACAAAGAAAAATCCTGCTCCAGCATGAGAAATCGAAGGTCAAATGAACCCTTTTGCCAGGTTCTCTCGGATATATTCTGTCATAGCATGGGTCTCAGGCTGTGACAATGGGTAGGTGCTGCCTTGAGGGGGTAGAAGTTTGATAGGGCAATTGAACTTATGGAGAGGTGGAAGGATATCAGCCTTCTGCTTCGAGAAGACATCCTCAAAGTCTGCGTATGGAGCTGGAATGCCAGAGGTAGTGGTTGCAAGAGAAACTGTAGGAGGTGGTATCACCTTTTTCAAACGGGTCTGATGACAAGCTGGGTATCACTCAGTGAGCTGAAGAGTTCCCCAGTCAAACTGGGGGGAGTGACGCTGAAGCCAAGGTAATCCTAGAATGACAGGGTGAATAGATTTTTCTAAGACGAGGAGTTCCACTTCTTCTTCATGGAGAGCACCGGTGAGGAGACGGACCAGCTCGGTCACCAAGGAGATGCGTCTGGGCAACGCCTCACTGTAAATGGAGGAAATACTTAAGGAAGTTTCCAGTGAACGGGTAGAAATACCCAAAAGTTGTACTATGTCCTTGAGAATAAATTCCTCCCCCTCCGGAATCTATCAGAGCAAGGACAGGAAAGGAACAAGAGTCCATGTCAAGGTAACTGGTAGAGACAACTGGGGGGCCAGTGAAGTAGTGCCCAAGTTCAGGACCTCTACTGAATTTAGGTCCGGAAGTTTCCTGGACGGACTGGATAAGTCTGGAGACGGTGACCGGGAGCTCCGCAGTAAAGGCAGAGGCCCAACTGCCTCCACTGGAGGCGCTCCTCCGGGGACAAATGCCCACGGCCCAACTGCATAGGCTCTTCCGCTTTAGAGATAGGTGGGGTTCAGCTAGAGGTGGAGCCCGTTGTAGGTGGTGAACAGGAGCGCTCCATGGTGGGTTGTCTGGGTGTCCGAGCCTCATGGTGGTGCTCTTGGAGGTGATGGTCGATGTGGCCTGCCAAGTCGATAAGATCCTCAAGGGAGGACAGGAGCTCAAGGGCCGCTAGTTTGTCTTTAAGCTGGGAGGATAACCCGTCCAGGTAGATAGCTCGGAGGCAATCTTCTTGCCAGGATAGCTCTATACCAAGAGTTCAGAATTCAATAGTGTAATCATACAGGGCCCGTGGACCTTGCCGCAGATGAAGAAGGTTGGTACTTGCCACAGCCTGCTGTCCAGGATCATCAAACGTCTGATGGAAAACAGCCTTGAAGTGAGATAGCTCTTGTAGGAGCGAGTCCAAACGCCATGCCAACACCTTACCCTCAAGTCGAGACAGGATGAAGGTAACCTTCGTGAGTTCATCTTGGAAGATGGACGGCTGCAGAGCAAACTGCAAGTAGCATTGGTTGATGAACCCTCTTCATAGCTTGGAGTCCCCATTGAAACGGGGAGGAGCAGGTATGGCCAACAAAGCCCTAGAAGGTGAGGGAGATGGCTGTTGGCTGGCTGGAGCTGGAACCGGAACTGGGTGACCCAATTGGGCATCAAGCTGGGCATAGAGACGCTCGATGGAGGAGGCCAATGCCTCGAGGAACCACTGTTGCTCTTGTACCTTGGAAGCCAAATCCATGGCTTTGGCAACCTGTTGCGCAGGAGGTGGACCCTTGGGCCGAGGTGGGGTTGGAGCTACCCGCAGGGCAAGCCCTATGGGTCCCCCACCGTTAGCAGGTGGAGCTGGCTGATTGACGGAGGCCGGCTGGAGCTTTGCCAATACCAGCCCTCATTCCCCGCAGGTTGAGCCCTTCGGTACTGGGGCCGGCTGGACTTAAGTGGGCCTCCATCCGAGGTCTTCTCAGGGATGACTAGAAAGTCAGCCAGGGGCCAGCAGCGGTAGTAGAAGTAGGAGATCTGATCTGGATGAGATGGAGTCCCGGGGATCAACGGGAGCGTCGTAGAACAGGCTGGAGTCAGGGCAGGCGGCAGGCAAGGATGAGTGGCGAGACAAGCACAGATCAAGCCAGAAGTCAAATGGAGAATAGTCCGGAAAAGCGAAGTTCAAAACCAGGAGACAGGCAGAAGCGTAGTGAGATGTAGCAGGGGTCAGGCCAGGTATCAATCAGTAGCATGGTCAGATGAAGTAGAGGTCAAAGCCAGATATCAATCAGTAGCATGGTCAGACGAAGCAGAGGTCAAAGCCAGGTATCAATCAGTAGAAGACAAACAAGGTAGATATGGAACACAGGAGCAGGAATGGATACCAGGATCAGGAACAGGAGCACAGATGAATCAGGAACAAGTCAGGAACCAGGAACATGGAGGAAAAGCAGGAACAAGCAACTAAACAAACGACTAGCGTGGAGACCTATGAAGCACTGGCTGGGCCCGGCCTTAAATACCAGGACCCAGTGACATCATCATCCAGGGCCACGGGGTGGTTTCCCACCACGGCCCCTTTAAAAATAGAGTCAATGCACGCGCGAGCACCTAGGAAGGGGCGCGGTGTTAGATGGCGGCGTCTCCCCGCAGAGCTGAGACATCCACTGAGGAGTTGGGAGCACAGGGAGCATCCTGGACATGGCAGCAGTTTCCCTTGGCTGCAAGGGAGGCAGAACCAGACGCTGGAGCAGGCAAACGGGGGTAAGTGGGCCTGGCCGTGGGCCTGCCATGGCTGGCACAC
Source organism: Rhinatrema bivittatum (assembly GCF_901001135.1). Taxonomy (NCBI): domain Eukaryota; kingdom Metazoa; phylum Chordata; class Amphibia; order Gymnophiona; family Rhinatrematidae; genus Rhinatrema; species Rhinatrema bivittatum. The sequence continues at coordinate 315,537,646 of NC_042619.1, read as the reverse complement.
GCAACAGCTAATTAATTCTGTCATCACAGCCTGTCAAACAATCCAGCTACGTGTGCCCCTACGTTTTCCTAGGACTTAGCAGTTGGAATTCTGATCTGTTCTGCTAGTTATTATAGTACTAACTACAAACTACAAGACCTCAATTTCCTCGCCCTACAATATCATCAACCAACTGCTTAGGGGAAGTTCTGCGATGAGTTTTTTATGTGCGGTAGCACTATATGTAATAATCACTTTATGGTTAAAACCCTTTATATTGCATACCATCTTTGATCTCCACAGGATCTTCTGAAAATTTTTTGTATTTTTTAATATTTTTTTACATTGCTTTTTAAAATTTTTATATACATTATTCTAATAATGCCTTAATTATGTTTTTTTCTTCTCAATAGTTGCTCTGCCTAGGAAGAGATCAATTTAAACTTACAAAGTTTCTTCGGGACAAGGCAGATTACAAACAAGGTAATATTTATTCATGGGCCACCACACAACAGTATACAAAAAAATCTCGAGTGACATTTGCGGATCCTCAGATGACTCCTCAGGAGAAGATACAAGATATGAAAACCCTCCTAGAGGATCTAGTACTCAAGCTCAAGCGTTAACATCAGTAGAAGACAATTCTCATTTTTTGGAGCAAGGATCATTAACCAAAAAAGACAGGCATGTTCGAGAAGGAGGAGGAGGCAATCACCGTCCATATGGCAAAACCAGACAGACAAGGAATCGATAAAGATACATTCAATGTCATCGTCTGGAGTGATAAATGTATCATCACACTCTCTGACACCTATACAGGAAACCCTTTTAAATAAGGGTCTTTCATTTGTACCCACAAATAGATATTTAGCGTTTGAATGGGGAAAGTACCTATATAGATTTGTTAGACAGCTGCGGTTATGATTACATTTTTCCTCGACACCATCGAGTCTTACAGATCAAGGCACACTGGCACGACTGTCTACGTGGCTACCTCCAGGACTGATTGACCCCATCATACATACATTTGCAGAAATGGTAAGAAAAGAGAGTTTCTGTTTGGGATCTACATAATATGCCAATAATTTAACACAAGAGGAGCGAATGGCCTTGCAAGAATTAAGATCAGATTCGGCAGTTATAATAAAACCAGCTGATAAAGGCAGCTCCATTGTTATACAGGATAGAACCAATTATGTGGCGGAAGCCGAGAGACAGCTGAGTGATAACACCTTTTATTTAAAACTAATGGAGGACCCTACTTGAAACATCAAAAATATGATAGATGCTTTCTCAAGCATAATCTCCTTATCTCTCTCAGCTATAAAGGATAGAAAGAGTGTAGCTCTACTATTAATGATGTCTATAGATTCTTCTAAAAAGGTGGTGATACCTAAGCTATTTTCTTCACCTACTACATTATTTTTCCGAAATGAAAAATAAAATATCTTGGAGATGCCTGGGATATCTTTATCTTCATACATAAGAATTTCTTTTAAATACTTAACCAACATCTCTGTTGGAGATAATAACCTTGTAATAGGAAAGTTAACCAATCTTAGATTTTTAACCCTTAACATATTTTCCAGGTTTTCCAATTCAAAATGTATAGAGGTATTATCCCTAACCAATGCATTCCCCATGTTTTGTGTACCATTGAGAAATTTTTCAGGAATAAAGATATACAGTTTTGTGGTCAAAAGATATATATGTTCCCTGACGTTGCTAGGGTAACACAAATCCGCAGGAAGCAATTTTTGATACTGAAAAGTAAGACTCTAGAAATTGGGGCAACTTTTTATTTGAAATACCCATCTAGATGTTTTATTAATTTCAAGGGTAAGAAATTCAGTTTCAATGAGCCTCTCTGAATGACCCTCGCTGAATGACCTCCTGCAGTCGATCTCCTGCCGGCGCCATTTTCCGTACGAAAACGATTTGCGGCGGGAAATCGCTCCCTGACCCCCGCTGGACCTCCAGGAACTTTTGGCCAGCTTGGGGGGGGCCTCCTGACCCCCACAAGACTTGCCAAAAGTCCAGCGGGGGTCAGGAAGGACCTCCTGCCGTCCAATCGTGTTCGTCTATGGCCGCCGCCATTTTTCGGCGCCATTTTGGAAAATGGCGCCGGCTGAAGACAACAAGATTCAGTAGCAGGAGCCCGTTCCGGACCGCTGCCGTTCCGGACCGCCGCTGGACCCGCAGGTTATTTAAGTCATTTGGGGGGGGGGGGGGTTCGGGAGGGTGGGGGATTTAATTTAAAGGGTCGGGGGTGGGTTTTAGGGGGTTTTAATGTGCCGGTTTTGCGATTTTACGTTTTTTCGATTTTTCACGATTTTTCACGATATTTTACCCCCCCAAACGGCAACAATACGATTCCCTCCCCCTCCCAGCCGAAATCGATCGTTAAGACGATCGAGGACACGATTCACATCTCTAATTGTTATGAGTAAAAGTATTATTACTATACAGACCCCCCTTATTATTAGTTCCTAATTTGAAAAATTTTTCTGGTAAATTTTAGTTAAAGTATATTTGGGAATGTTATGGTTTTCAAAGAAAGGATTGCCTAATTGTGATGTAACATGTTTTATGTTAAATATTTGTTAAAAATCTCAATAAAGATATAAATTATAAAAAAAAAATATGATAGATGCTGTAATAGAACATGCTCAGCAATCTGGATGGATTACCACAAAAGAAGCCAATATTTGACAGTAGCCCACCCAGTATGCCCAGTGTTTTATTTGGTACCCAAGATACATAAATCGTTACAAGCCCATAATAAACTGGCTCTTAATCTCAGTAGAACTGAGAAAATTGTTCTTTAGTATGCTAACAATGATTCCGTTCCATCATCTTTTCAGTTCAAAGTTCTGGATTTGCTGGTTGTGACACATGCAAAATTATGGGGTTATTATTGATTCAAACTTAACCATGCAAGTGTTACGGTCCCAGGCCTTGCCCCGGGACCTCCACTCACCTCCTGGCTCGGGCCGGCAGCGGGATTCCCCTCCACTTCGGCCCCAAAGACCCGAAACACGGCCTACCGCGGCGCTTTCCCTGCGAGGGAGACGCTGCCGACGATCCGCGGCTGGCCCCACCCCCTAGGTGCGCGTGCGCACCGGGGCTTCAGTCTTAAAGGGGCCAGCGCGGGAAACTCAGGGACAGCCTCCCACAGACATCAGATGCTGCCGGGTTATTTAAACCCGGCAGTCACTGACATGTCTCGCCTTGCAACGAGGTTCACTCAGTCCCCTGAGTTGCTAGTTGCTGCGTTGGATCTTGGATCGTCCCTTCTTCTTCTGGCTTCCGACCCGGCTTTGTCCATTGACTTCGTCTAAGCTCTTGCTTCTGGTTTTGGTTTGGACTTCTGACTTCTGGCTTCTGATCCGGCTCTGTCCACGACTCTGTTTCCAGCTTCCACCCCTGGCTTTGACTTCGGACCTCTGACTTCTGGCTTCTGACCCTGCTTCGTTCCTGGACTCCGACTTCTGTTCCCTCCGTCTCTTCAGGTAACCGGTTCTTGCTGGCCCAGGGGATTCTCCTAAGTCCCAGCGGCTCGGGCTCTCACGGGTTCCTCCCAGGGGAGTCGCGGGCTTCTGAGGGTGAAGACTCTTCCAGCCTCCTGGGCCCTACCGTCCTCATCGACCATCTCTTCAACTGCTTCCTGGATCCTTGGTCACAGAGGGTCCCACCTAAGTCCAAGAGGTCTGGGTCCCTACGGGCTCCTCCTGGGGGGACCTCGGACTTCCAGTGGTGAAGTCTTCTCCGGAGTCTCTCGTCAGTGCCGCCTCCCAGCTGCGACACTCACTGTGGGTCCCCACAATGCAACATCTGCAGTCTCAGCCGGCCCAAGGGTCCTTGACCATAACAGTTTGCAAGGCCATGGACCCGGCGGATCTCTCGACCTTGAAAGCCATTCCAGGAATTGCACAAAGGTTGCAAAAGCAACAAACTTGCCTCGACTCACTGATGGAAACTATGCAGAGGCTAGCGGATCGGGTGGAAGGAGCCGCCACGTCCGGTTCCCCAGTACTGGTAGCCATCCCTAATGCAGGGCCATCTGTGCCTATACAGATGCCAGCACCTTCTTGGTACTCAGGGGACGTGAAATTATGCCGCGGATTCTTGAACCAATGTTATATCCGCTTCAATCTACTACCAGCGCAATTTCCCACAGACCAGATCAAGACAAGCTACATTATCTCCCTGTTGGATGGGAGGCTGTTGGCCTGGGCCTCTTCCCTATGGGAGCGTCAGGATTCCCGCTTAGCCAACTTGGTTCACTTTGTCACGTCCTTCTGATGGATCTTTGACGAGCCCTCCCGCGGATCCACGGCCGCGTCCAAATTACTCCAGCTACGGCAGGGTATCCGTCCTTTGGCGGAGTATGCCATAGAGTTCCAAACCCTTGCTGCCGAGCTGAACTGGAGAAGCAATAACCTGCATGGCATATTCTTGGAGGGGCTCTCTCTACGACTTCAGGACAAGTTGGCGGCCAGAGATCTCCCGGACGACTTGAATTATCTGATTGACCTGGCTGGCCACATAGACCGCTGCATCCAATGCCGGTTCCGGGAGAGGAGACCCACTTGGGGATTTGGGGGCTCCGGAACCATGCCTCCTCGAACCAGGCATTCTCCTCCTGCCTCCCTGGGGCCACACGATGCCAAACCCATGCAGTTGGGCCGGGGTCCTATTTCTCAAGAAGAGAGAAGGCCGGTCCGAGGCTGGTCCCAGGGCCTGTGTTTATATTGCGGGGGCAAGGGACATTTCCTTGTCCGCTGTCATGAGTGTCTGGGAAATGCTCGGACCTAGAGTCAGTCGGGGAGTTAACTCTAGGTAACGCCACCTCCGCCTCCCCGTGTATCGTTCCAGTAACCCTGATTCTCCCGGATGGAAACCGACACCCTAGCCTTGGTAGACTCCGGAGCCAGGGGGAACTTTATCCTCCGGGACCTGGTGCAGCAACTCCAGCTTGGGGTCCAACCTCAGGAACCCCCCATACGAGTGTCTTCGATCCAGGTGACCCCACTTCCTGGAACCATTTCCATACATACATACTCAGCCACTACTGCTACGCTCCAGCCTCCTACACGTTGAGGAGATCTCATTCCTCATCATGGAGAAATCCATACACCGAGTCGTGTTAGGACTTCCTTGGCTTTGGAAGCACACTCCCGTGATCAGTTGGGACTCCCTCCAGATTACATTCTGGGGTCCAACCTGTATTATGAGTGTCTGTCTGCCCGGCCTCAATCGCTGGTACCACTCTTGACAACTCCATTAGCGCTACCTCCCCAGTACCACGCCTTCCGAGACGTATTTTCAAAGGAGAAGGCTGAACTACTCCCCGAGCATCGGTCCTTCGATTGTGCGATCAACCTCATCCCCGGCACCACACCACCTCGAGGAAGGGTCTACCCGCTATCACTCCCGGAGACTCAGGCCATGTCTGCCTTTATTTATTTATTTATTTATTTATTTATTTAAAGGCTTTTATATACCGGAGTTCATGTACTAGTACATACCACTTCGGTTTACACAGAACCAATATTGGAAAATTACATCAAACAAGTGGGTATAAAATAACAAGGCTAACTTTGTAGGAACTTAGAACTTGAGGTAAAGGAGAGAACAGGACCAAGTGGTAACAGATCAATGTAAATAGCTAAATAATAAATACAAATTCTTACAATGAATACAAATGCTTACAGATTACAGTCTTCAAAATCTAAGTTTACATCTTCAGAATAATGTTTAAATCTACAAGAACTAACGGTTACATCTTCAAGGTTTGTAGACTTCAAAGCTGAGGTTACATCTGACTTAAAAGGTATTGGTGTAGCATGCTGTAAATTTAACGATTGGGAATATGAGACCAAGAAATACAATTAAGAGTTGTGGCATCAGACATCTGGTTAACGTGATTATGAAATGCGTGAATGAGTCTAGTTCTGGGACGTGGCTCTGAGCGAAAACTTTGTGAAGGCTTTTTAAGTGAAGGCTTCACTTAAAGTTTTCGCTCAGAGCCAAAGAGAACTTGGACCGAGGGTTCATCAGACTGTCCAACTCCCCAGCCGGAGCCAGGTTCTTCTTCGTAGGTAAGGACGGGTCCCTTTGACCCTGTATAGATTACCGCGGCCTGAACAGCATTACGCGGCATGACTGCTACCCACTACCCTTGATCCCAGAATTATTGGATTGGCTATAGGGAGCCAAGGTCTTCACGAAGTTGGATCTCCGGGGGGCATATAATCTGGTGAGAATTCAGCCCGGTGACGAGTGGAAGACCGCATTCAACACAAGAGATGGTCATTACAAATATCTCGTCATGCCCTTCGGCCTCTGCAATGCCCCGGCTCAGGTACTCAGGTACTCAGGGAATTGCTGCACACCTCAGTGATTGTTTACCTCAATGACGTGTTAATATATTCCAAGGACTTGGAGGCGCACCGCCGAGACGTCCGTCAAGTACTGCAGAAACTGCGAGAGAATCGGCTTTATGCCAAATTGGAGAAATGCCAATTTGAACAGGAGTCACTACCCTTTCTGGGGTACATCGTATCCTCCACGGGGTTCCATATGGACCCAGAGAAGGTCGCCGCCATCAAGAATTGGCCTCAGCCTGTGGGAGTCAAAGCGCTTCAGCGGTTCCTCGGTTTTGCCAATTTCTACCGGCAATTTATCCCACACTATTCCCAGATGGTGGCCCCGCTGACGGTCCTCACCAGAAAGGGGGCCGACGCTAAGAACTGGCCGGCAACAGCCCTACGAGCCTTTCAGGAATTGAAGGATGCTTTCCTCCAGGACACATGCCTCCGGCACCCAGACCCTCAACGCCAGTTCATCGTGGAGGTCGATGCCTCCAACACGGTTGTCCGGGCCGTCCTAAGCCAATTATCCAATGGGGGTAAATCCCTGCCCTGCTCCTATTTTTCACGCAGATTCTCGCCCGCAGAGAGGAAATATGGCATAGGGGATAAAGAGTTGCTGGCCATCAAACTAGCATTGGAAGAGTGGCGCCAGTGGTTGGAAGGGGCCCAGCCACCCGGTGGTCGTGTATATGGATCACAAGAGCTTGGAATACCTATGCCGCGCCCAGTGTCTTAACCCCCGGCAGGCCTGGAGGTCTCTCTTCTTTAGCCGCTTCAACTTTCTTCTCCACTACCAGCCTGCAGACAAGAACATCCGGGTGGACGCCCTTTCCCATACAACGGAGACGGAGGATACCCCTAATCCACCACAGTACATCCTTGACCCGGCCAAAGTGCTCCTCGCGGCCTCCGATGTGGTCCCGATGGGGAAGACAGTGGTGCCTCTCCGACTTCGAAAAAAGGTCCTCTCTTGGGCCCACGACTCCCTGACTGCTGGTCATCCGGGAGTAGCTAGGACCCAGGAGCTACTCTCTGAGTTCTACTGATGGCCTCAGTTTAAGAGGGACGTCCATCTCTACGTCAGCTCCTGCCCGACCTGTGCCTGACAGAAGACTCCCACCGGTCATCCCTGGGGGTCTTCTTCAGCCTCTTCCTGTCCCCACTGAACCATGGACCCACTTATCCAAGGATTTTATCATAGATTTACCCACCTCTGAAGGGAAAACGATGATCTGGATCACAATAGACAGGCTTTCTAAGATGGCTCACTTTGTGCCCCTCGCTAAATTGCCCTCAGCACCCGAACTGGCGAACCTGTTTACTCATCATATCTTTTGCCTTCTTGGACTCTCTCTGCACATTGCCTCAGACAGGGGCTCCCAATTCACGGCAAAGTATTGGAGGGTGCTTTGTAAAAGGTTTGGGGTCCAGCTAGACTTCACTACCGCGTTTCATCCAAGCTAACGGCCAAGTGGAACTCACGAACTGGACTTTGAAGACGTTCCTCTGGTCCTTCATAGGAGACCTACAAAATGATTGGGTGGCCTTACTCCCGTGGGCGGAGTTCTCTTACAACCACCACAAGCATTCCACCACCGGTAGGTCTCCCTTCTACACGGTATATGGGAAACGTCTTCAACCTCCTTTGTCATTACTGTTGGAAGTTTCGTTGCCAGCAATACAGATCACGGCCCGACAGTTGCGACAGGTCTGGAAATCCACTCGGGAGAAACTTCTTCACATTGCAGTCATTGCGAAAAGATTTGCGGACTGCCTACGATGGCCAGCCCTGGTATTTCTGCCCAGGGAGAAGGTGTGGCTAAGCACCAGACACCTCCGCTTGCGGCTTCCTTCGATGCATCTGGCTCCGAAGTACATTGGCCCATTCGCTATCAAGGAGAGGATAGGGGCAGTTTCCTACCGCCTCCGTCTCCTGGCCATGCTCCGGGTACACAACATCTTCCACGTTTCCCTGTTGAAGCCATTGGTTCTCTCTCCCTTCCATAGGAAGACGCCTGCACCAGCCACTCCTGAGGCACAAGAAGATACTGTTTATCAGGTTAAGGAGGTATTGGACGTGTGGTTCCACCTAAGATGTTGGGAGTGCCTCCTCTCATGGGAAGGTTATGGCCCCGAAGAAAATTCCTGGGAGCCTGCCGTCAACATCTTGGACAAGGACCTTCTCCACCAGTTTCACGTGGCTCATCCAGGTAAACCCAGGCCTCCAGGAAGGGGGTATAGGAGGGGGGTACTGTTACAGTCCCGGGCTGTGCCCCGGGACCTCCATTCACCTCCTGGCCCAGACCGGCTGCAGGAGTCCCTCTACTTTGACCCCAAAGGCCCGAAATGCAGCCTAACATGGCGCTCTCCCTGCAAGGGAGACGCTGCCGCCGATCCGCGGCTGGCCCTGCCCCCTAGGCGCATGCGCGTGCGCCAGGGCTTCAGTCTTAAAGGGGCCAGCGCGGGAAACTCAGAGACAGTCTCCCACAGATGTCAGACGCTGCCGGGTTATTTAAACCCGGCAGTCACTGACATGCCTTGCCTAGCAACGAGGTTCACTCAGTCCCCTGAGTTGCTAGTTTATTATTATTATTTCATCATAATTATTAAATTATGTATAGAACATATATGATTATCCTATTAATCATATAAATGGAAATCCCAATCCACTTTCCACATAGAGTATATTATTGAAACATGTAACCGAAAATTTATTGGCACTCTCTGGATAATTTATAAACCAAACTTATTTCATGCCTAATTGTAAACCGTTGTGATGGTGCATTACTAAACAGCAGTATAGAAAAGTTTTTAAATAAATAAAAATAGTTGCTGCATTGGATCTTGGATCGTCTCTTCTACTTCTGGCTTCCGACCCGGCTTTGTCCATTGACTTCGTCTTCGCTCCCGCTCCTGGTTTTGGTTTGGACTTCTGACTTCTGGCTTCTGACCCGGCTCCGTCCACGACTCTGTTTCCAGCTTCCGCCCCTGGCTTTGACTTCAGACCTCTGACTTCTGGCTTCTGACCCTACTTCGTTCCTGGACTCCGACTTCTGTTCCTTCTGCCTCTTCAGGTATCCGGTTCTTGCTGGCCCAGGAGATTCTCCTAAGTCCCAGCGGCTTGGGCTCTCATGGGCTCCTCCCGGGGGAGCCGCAGGCTTCCGAGGGTGAAGACTCTTCCAGCCTCCTGGGCCCTACCATCCTCATCAACCATCTCTTCGACCGCTTCCTGGATCCTAGGTCGCAGAGGGTCCCACCTAAGTCTAAGAGGTCTGGGTCCCTATGGGCTCCTCCTGGAGGGACCTCAGACTTCCAATGGTGAAGTTTTCTCCGGAGTCTCTCGTCAGCACCGCCTCCCAGCTGCGACACTCACTGTGGGTCCCCACAGTGCAATATCTGCAGTCTCAGCCGGCCCAAGGGTCCACGACCATAACAGCATGATCAAGTAATAGCTGTTGTGAAGGCAGGTTATTTTAAAATACATTTATTGCATAGATTTAAGCCTCTACTTGGATTATCAGAATTTCAATCTGTATTACATGCTTTATTGCTGCCTATCATGGACTATTATAACTCCATTTATATTATAATGCCTGCTAATGCACTCACAATATTGCAAATTTTGCAAAATTCAGCCACCCAAGTTATTTATTTATTTATCTATGTATTTATTTATTTATTTATTTATTTATGTAAGCTGATGTTTTTTGCATGTTGTTTTACAATTATATATGTTTGCTTGTACATTGCTTAGCATTTTGGTAGTAGGTGATTCATAAATCCCAATAAGGATAAAGATATCTTTGTACAGGTCTTAAGACACATCACACTGGTGTCCAGTACAGTGGTGAATTAAATATAAGATCCTTGTTCTAGTCCATAAATGATGTGTGAGAAGTCTTTTCTTTGGATGAATTCAACGCTGCATATTCATCCTCCAATGTGTGCACTCAGGTCTGCACAGAGAGGTCTGCTGGATGTTCCTTCTCTTTGCCATCCATACCTGGAAGAGACTCGGGAGCAGGTGTTTCTGGTGGCCGGGCTAACTCTTTGCCCGAAGGTTTCCTTTTGGTTACTTGTACTAAGATATTTTGGAAAAGGCTGAAGCCTTTTCTGTTTTAATAAGTATTTGCATAGAGTAGTCTGGCTTTTTAATATCGCTTTAGTTAATGGTTATAGCTGGTAATGTCTCTGGATCTATGCTGCTGTTATTGCTATATTTTGTTTTATGTTGTGTTTTATTTTTTCTGAATGTTTTATTTCTGCATGCCACTTTGAGCTGTGGATATTAGCGGCATATAAATCTTCTAGCTAAATTAAATTTGGAAAGTAATTGAAATCTATTGCCTCAGGAATAGTATTCCTCAGTCAACTGTCAAACCCTAAGGAATCCCATCATGTGTAAAACTGTTTAGCTAGCAAAACATGAATTGTAAAGCTATGACTAGGATGCAGGGTGACTAATAAATTCATCTTTCTCTGGAATACAAATTTAAAGTATGTCATAACTTGCAAGTCAAATGAGTTTGATCAGAATGTATTGTGGTTCCTTAGCCCAATTCTCTCTCTTTCTTTCTCTCATTGTGTCTTTGTCTCAATTCAATAATGAGGCTTGTAGTAGAATTCACAGATATCTGACAGGAGCCGAGGATGTAAATGTTTCAGTTATGGCCCCTGGAACTCAACTAAGTCCATCTTATTTCACATAGGCCACCTTAGCTTAAGATTTGAAATAGTGAACAAGTAGCTAAAAGCCGCCCAGCTCTGGAGTTTGTAGTTTTAAACAAATGTTCATTTTGCCAATTCCTAGGCAAAATACACATTTATTTAAGGCTGCAAACTCTGATTGTGCTAGTGGCAGATTCTGCATGAATAAAGTATGGTAGCTTTGGAAATTCAGCTTGGTCCACACTGTTTAGCTTTGAGTGAATATAAAGGCTCCGATTGGACATTCAGTGATATCTCAAAATCATTACCTAAACTTTCAGGGGTAGATTTTTAAAGTTATACGCCGGTGTAGATTTGTTCGCGCAACCCGGTGCGAACAAATCTACGCCCAATTTTATAACATGTGCACGCAGCTGCGCGCATGTTATAAAATCCAGGGTCAGCGCGCGCAGGGGGGTGCACAATTGTGCAACCTGTGTGCGCCGAGCCGAGCAGCCTGCCTCCATTCCCTCCAAGGCTGCTCCGCTTCTGCCCCCCCCCCCCCACCTTCCCCTCCCTAACCCATCCCCCAGCCCTAACTAAATCCCCCCCTTATCGGCTGGATTTATGCACGAAGGGCTTTTAAAATCTGCCCCTCAGGGCACAGAAGACCATATTTAAGAGTAGGATTAATCCTTTTGCTTTGGGAACGGTTATTATACCATCTTGCCCTGATAAGGGTCAGGCGCAACCCTGGATTTATCTGTAGGCGTCCATTATACCTGTGCCTAGAACAGCAAACATTTAGGGGCAGTGGGCTGGAGCCTGGCTGTGATTTGTTGCCTTCCAGCTCTGTTGAATCTAATTTGCCAGAGAACAGCCTTCTGCTGCCATGAAACAGACCTTTTTAGAGAGAGAGAGAGAGTGTGTATGTGTAGGGACTCGCTGTCCTGACTAGTAGGTAAGATCAGAGATGCACAGTGGCAGCACATAGTGGGAAGGTCAGCAGACAGAGGACCATAATAACATGTTCAATCATGATTGTAAAAAAATTGCCATTTATTATCAATTCATTTTTGCTGACCATAACAGTAACAAGGTAATAGATGACTCACATTCTGCAAAGCAAGGTAGTATCTTATATAAGGAAGGCTTCTCTCCTTACTAGATATTTTGCCATCTTTTTTTTTTTTTTATGCTGTGAGAGTGTTTACATTTTTAGATTCTCCCCAGTTGGTTGGCCATTCCCCCTTATTTTAGGATTGGCTGAGCTCTCCTTTATTAACTGGATTGAGCATAAGGAAGGTGTAGTTGGATATAGTTTTTTTTTGTTGGAAGTGGAAGCTGCTGTTCAGTGTGGATCATAGTCGGGGGCATAGGGTGACTACTGAAGCTGGTGGTGCACCAGAAAATGTGCTGCTGACGTGACCAAAAAACAAGACTTTTGAGATCCTCCAACACAATTATATATAACACTCTAGCAGGCTTTAAATCTCAGTATTAACCTATTTTATGTTTAGCTTTTTTACACAGTTCTTACTTTAAATCTATTGTTAGATTAAAATGATTTGAATAGTAGAAGAAATCAGGTACTATAAGTATTACCTAGGCCATTGCCCAGTATCTATTAGCAAAACACAATAAAGTCAATTTCTCTTAATTGAATCAACATAGCCTCAAGTGTTCCTTCCTCATTCCAGGTATTAAATCTTTTATATATTTTTTTCTTGCAAGTAAAAACAGTTCAATGCAGGTAAAATGAAATGCTTATTGCACATCAAATTCACAAATTTCCAAAAAGGAGTAAACCAGCAGGTTGGAGTAAAGGTCCCCTATTAATAGCAACTTCACTCTCCTCCCGAGTCTCTCTCCCCTCCAGCAGACTCCTATGCAGGGCAATAATGCAAAAACAGAAACATCACCATTCCTCATAAAACAAGAAATATAATTCCATTATAATAGTAATCTATTATCAAAAAAGATGACAAACAGAGCATCTAACAAATAAGGATAAAAACAACTTTGAACATTTCCCAAAGTCAATAAAATATTTCAAAGCAGATGACATATTAAATAACACCCAATAATTAAAACTAATAAGGATAAAAAATGTTCCTCTCTCCACACCTGGAAATTTTTATTTCTAGTCTCCCTGAGATTGTCTTGGATTAGTGGAGAGGAGGTGCACAGGAGAAGAGAGAACATAAAAAATTTCTCCTCTCACTCTCTCATATACACACACATGTTCATTCACTCACACGCACCCTTCTACCTTCTCCTCACTCCCTTTTCCCCTCCTTTCACTCGTCACTCAACCTCCCTCCCCTTCCCTCTTAGTCTCTCAACCCCCTTTCACTCACCTCCCTCCCACTTACTCCCCTCCCCTGTCATTCACTCCATCCCTCCCCCTTCCCATCCTTCACTATCATCTCCTTTCCTTCCCTTTAATTCCCTCATACCCCTTCCCTTCCCTCTCAATCACATTACCCACCTTATGGTTCACCCCTCCTCCCCCACCCCACCCCCTCCTTTCAGGTGGTTCTCATCTTCTTCTTCCTCATTGAACAAGTGCAGGAAGCCCACCACCGGCTGGTCCTCATTTGGCCCGCCACTACGCATCTAGTGCCTAGCTCCCTCTCTAAGAACACATGCTCACACAATTGCTCCTTCTGTCATACATACAGGATCTCAAACACATAGACTCTGACACACACACACACACACACACACACAAGCACCCTCTCTCTCAGACACAAGCACATGCACATTCTCTCATAATTCACACACATATTCAGGAGCTCCTGAGGCAGCTGCAAGAGCCAGGAGGAGGACAGCAAAAAACGTGTGCTCGTGGCTCCTCGATAGAGGGTAAGACTGGGACTTGACTCAGGACTTGACTCAGGACTGGGATGGCTTACCATGCACTGTGACTGTGGAGTGGAGCACAGCCACATTAGAACACAACACGTTCAAGCCAGCCTGCTCTGGGAGGCTGGCTTGAACGTGCAGCGTGCACAGTGCTATAGCCGACTTATCAGCCCTTGCTACATAGAATATGTGTTGTGGTGGCAACAGTTAATTGGCTTCGCCGTTCAAAGGAGGGGAGGATTAGACACAGGGGTTGACTAAAACATAATGCATGCTACTGAGGATAAAAATCCAGAGGGGAGGGGGGAGCCAGAGATCAGGTAGTGTAGCGTCAAAGTTGGTGGTGCATGCCATACCCTGTTTCAATGTTGGTGGTGCCTGTGCATCACTGTGTACTATAGATGCTATGGCCCTGATCACAGTAGGCCCCCAGTCTGCAACAGGGGATGAACCGGGAGAGCTCTGAGAAGATTTTGACTTTTAAGGGAGCTGGTTTGTTTTTTGATCTGCTCCCACTTCAGGAGGGAACCCGCCCACCTGAGGGGACAGGATTGGGTGCTGTCAGCCCTGCCTCCAGTCATGGTGGGGTTTATAGTTGCTGAGGTGCTACTCTGCCCTGCATCCAGCAAAAATGGGGCCTGTAGTGACCTATAAGGAAAAGAAGGCCTTAGTTTTTGCAGGTTTCTTTGTCATCGTGTTTTGAAGGAGGGAATTTGTTTTTCCACCACCAGCTCCCTGCCTACTTTTGGAGAGGAGAGGAGATTGATTTTTCTTTCCCGTCACTGGGGAAAGATTTGGACAGATTCAAAGGGAGAGACTTTGATGCTTGGAGCTACCATTGTAGTTTTTTTGTTTGATGATTTTTTTTCCTTGAATTCCGTTGCAGTAAACTATTTTTGTATTGAACATCACTCCGAGTCTCTGCTTGCTTTTTCCCATCTCAAGCACCAGCCTGCTGAACTGAGAGATCCGCCTATGTGAGTACTAACTGAAGAGAGACTGTTTGGGTGTGAGAGACGTACACGGTACCTGCCTACAGGAGCTTAGGGCCCCAGAGGCTTGTTGTCCTCCTTGTCGGTCAAACCCTGGCCCCCTTGGTGGTTTACTATAGTGTTTTCAATGGTGCAAAGCAAGAGAAAAGAATACGCTGGGAGACAGTGGCCCTAAGGACTTCTGCTGTGACCCCTGTATTAGGGTCCTCAAAACCAAGAGGCGGTTTACACTTAATTCGCATAATTCCCAAAAAGTAATGCAGTACAATGCAGATGATATGTTTTACGAGATGCAACTGAATATTTACAAATCAGAATGTGTTTTGCAATTAATGCCAACATATGAAAAGAATTATATTTTAATTTTTCCTGAGATTTAACATGGTTGATTCAGAGTTTACTATGGAGGCACATATCTCCACCAGATCTTGCAAAAATGTGAAAAATGTGTCAACTTCATCCTTAGTTTGAAAGGACAGATTGAGCTTTAGTAATTTATGTCTTGGTCACTGGCAATTACGGTATATGTATTTTTGCAGAACTGTCCAATATAGCAATTGCTTAAAATAAAATACTGGGTTAGCCATTTATTATAATAAGTCATTTTAGTGAGGTGCCAAATGTGACAAGTCTTTAATAGTTTTGGTATTTAACCTAAAATATGTTGGTGTTGGAACTGTCAAATTACAATTAAATATTGGTTATTAATCTGATTATTTTGTTTGCATTTGTTGTTACTCTCAGCTTATGCTTTCATTAGCACAAAGGAAGGTTACATTTAGGAAAAGGGATGAGGAGGAAATACAAAGCTATCATCAAAAAAATGAATGCGGCTGGAAGGGAATGTAAAGGCGAGGGTGGAACATAAGAACATAAGAAATTGCCATGCTGAATCAGACCAAGGGTCCATCAAGCCCAGCATCCTGTTTCCAACAGAGGCCAAACAAGGCCACAAGAACCTGGCAATTACCCAAACACTAAGAAGATCCCATGCTACTGATGCAATTAATAGCAGTGACTATTCCCTAAGTAAACTTGATTAATAGCCATTAATGGACTTCTCCTCCATCTTCGCCGCATCTCAAAAAAGAGAAGGGCTACCAAAATGATAAGGGGAATGGAACAACTCCCCTATGAGGAAAGACTAAAGAGGTTAGGACTTTTCAGCTTGGAGAAGAGACAACTGAGGGGGGATATGATAGAGGTGTTTAAAATCATGAGAGGTCTAGAACGGGTAGATGTGAATCGGTTATTTACTCTTTCGGATAGTAGAAAGACTAGGGGACACTCCATGAAGTTAGCATGGGGCACATTTAAAACTAATCGGAGAAAGTTCTTTTTTACTCAACGCACAATTAAACTCTGGAATTTGTTGCCAGAGAATGTGGTTCGTGCAGTAAGTATAGCTGTGTTTAAAAAAGGATTGGATAAGTTCTTGGAGGAGAAGTCCATTACCTGCTATTAAGTTCACTTAGAGAATAGCCACTGCCATTAGCAATGGTTACATGGAATAGACTTAGTTTTTGGGTACTTGCCAGGTTCTTATGGCCTGGATTGGCCACTGTTGGAAACAGGATGCTGGGCTTGATGGACCCTTGGTCTGACCCAGTATGCATTTTCTTATGTTCTTATGTTCTTAACTTATCCAAAACTTTTTTGAACCCAGCTACACTAACTGCACTAACCACATCCTCTGGCAACAAATTCCAGAGCTATATTGTGCGTTGAGTAAAAAAGAATTTTCTCCGATTAGTCTTAAATGTGCTACTTGCTAACTTCATGGAATGCCCCCTAGTCCTATTGTTTGAAAATGTAAATAACCGAGTCACATCTACTCGTTCAAGACCTCTCATGATCTTAAAGACCTCTACCATATCCCCCCTCAGCCGTTCAAGCTGAACAGCCCTAACCTCTTCAGCCTTTCCTCATAGGGGAGCTGTTCCATCCCCTTTATCATTTTGGTTGCCCTTCTCTGTACCTTCTCCATTGCAACTATATCTTTTTTGAGATGTGGCGACCAGAATTGTACACAGCATTCAAGGTGCGGTCTCACCATGGAGCGATATAGAGGTATTATGACATTTTCCGTTTTATTAACCATTCCCTTCCTAATAATTCCTAACATTCTGTTTGCTTTTTTGACTGCTGCAGCACACTGAGCCGACGATTTTGAAGTATTATCCACTATTAGGGATGTGAATCGTTTTAGGACGATTAAAATTATCGTCCGATAATTTTAATATCGTCTTAAACCGTTATGGAACACAATACAATACAGATTCTAACGATTTATCGTTATAAATCGTTAGAATCGTGAGCCGGCACACTAAAACCCCCTAAAACCCACCCCCGACCCTTTAAATTAAATCCCCCACCCTCCCGAACCCCCCCCCCAATAACTTAAATAACCTGCGGGTCCAGCGGCGGTCCGGAACGGCAGCGGTCCGGAACGGGCTCCTGCTCCTGAATCTTGTCGTCTTCAGCCGGCGCCATTTTCCAAAATGGCGCCGAAAAATGGCGGCGGCCATAGACGAAAAAGATTGGACGGCAGGAGGTCCTTCCGGACCCCCGCTGGACTTTTGGCAAGTCTCGTGGGGGTCAGGAGGCCCCCCACAAGCTGGCCAAAAGTTCCTGGAGGTCCAGCGGGGGTCAGGGAGCGATTTCCCGCCGCGAATCGTTTTCGTACGGAAAATGGCGCCGGCAGGAGATCGACTGCAGGAGGTCGTTCAGCGAGGGTTCCGGCGCCTCGCTGAACGACCTCCTGCAGTCGATCTCCTGCCGGCGCCATTTTCCGTACGAAAACGATTCGCGGCGGGAAATCGCTCCCTGACCCCCGCTGGACCTCCAGGAACTTTTGGCCAGCTTGTGGGGGGCCTCCTGACCCCCACGAGACTTGCCAAAAGTCCAGCGGGGGTCCGGAAGGACCTCCTGCCGTCCAATCTTTTTCGTCTATGGCCGCCGCCATTTTCGGCGCCATTTTGGAAAATGGCGCCGGCTGAAGACAACAAGATTCAGGAGCAGGAGCCCGTTCCGGACCGCTGCCGTTCCGGACCGCCGCTGGACCCGCAGGTTATTTAAGTTATTTGGGGGGGGTTCGGGAGGGTGGGGGATTTAATTTAAAGGGTCGGGGGTGGGTTTTAGGGGGTTTTAATGTGCCGGTTTTTCGATTTTTCGATTTTTAACGATTTTTAACGATTTTTCACGATATTTTACCCCCCCAAACGGCAACAATACGATTCCCTCCCCCTCCCAGCCGAAATCGATCGTTAAGACGATCGAGGACACGATTCACATCCCTATCCACTATGATGCCTAGATCTTTTTCCTGGGTGGTAGTTCCTAATATGGAACTTAACATCGAGTAACTACAGCAAGGGTTATTTTTCCCTATATGCAACACCTTGCACTTGTCCACATTAAATTTCATCTGATATTTGGATGCCCAATCTTCCAGTCTTGCAAGGTCCTCCTGTAATGTATCATAGTCCGCTTGTGATTTAACTACTCTGAATAATTTTGTATCATCCGCAAATCTGATAACCTCACTCGTCGTATTCCTTTCCAGATCATTTATATATATATTGAAAAACACCGGTCCAAGTACAGATCCCTGAGGCACACCACTGTTTACCCTTTTCCACTAAGAAAATTGACCATTTAAATCCTAATCTCTGTTTCCTGTCTTTTAACCAGTTTGTAATCCACGAAAGGACATCGCCTCCTATCCCATGACATTTTAGTTTTTTTTAGAAGCCTCTCATTTATTTATATTTTTTTATTTTTAACTTTTATATACCGATGTTCCTGTATAGGATACATATCACACCGGTTTACATAGAAACTGAACTGTCGCCGTGAGGCGGATACAATGAGCATGTGGTACAATGAACATATGGAAACAATAAACATGTGGTACAATAGAAATATACTATAATATAAAGAAACATAGGGCTATACATGATGACACTTCAAAATAAACTTTTGGTGAATGCCTTAGTAACGGGAAAACTGGAATAACTGATGGATAACGGGAAGTGATAACTTGACTAGTGGGCAAGTTAAAAGGGAGGAAATCAAACAAAGATGTATTAAGAACGTTTAATTTACAGGTTCATAGAGGGACCAAGTGACTTCCAGCTGCGTATAGGACCACAGCTAAGTTAAGGAATTAATGTAGTCTCTGGCTCCCGGTGTAGTTAAAGAGCTAGGGGATATATGGAGTGTGGGTATAGTTAAGCGGGCTAAGAGACGAAAAACTAGTCTCAGTGAAGAGGATTATCACTCCGAAAAGGCCTGCCTGAAAAGCCATGTTTTCAGCTTCTTTTTGAAAACCAGCGGGCAGGGTTCTTGGCGGAGGTCCGGAGGGAGCGAGTTCCAAAGGGGAGGACCAGCTTAGGAAAGGGCACGCTTCCATAATGAGGTTTTAGCATTTGAGAAAGTCCCTCTCATGAGGGACTTTGTCAAACGCCTTCTGAAAATCCAAATACACTACATCTACCGGTTCACCTTTATCCGCATGTTTATTAACCCCTTCAAAAAAATGAAGCAGATTTGTTAGGCAAGACTTCCCTTGGGTAAATCCATGTTGACTGTGTTCCATTAAATCATGTCTTTCTATATGCTGTATGATTTTGATCTTGAGAATAGTTTCCACTATTTTTCCTGGCACTGAAATCAGGCTCACTGGTCTATAGTTACCCGGATCATCCCTGGAGCCTTTTTTAAATATTGGGGTTACATTGGCTACCCTCCAGCCTTTGGTACAATGGTTGATTTTAATGATAGGTTACAAATTTTAACGAATAGATCAGAAATTTCATTTTTTGAGTTACTTCAGTACTCTATGATGCATACCATCCGGTCCAGGTGATTTGCTACTCTTTAGTTTGTCAATCTGGCCTACTACATCTTCCAGGTTACATAAGAACATAAGAACATGCCATACTGGGTCAGACCAAGGGTCCATCAAGCCCATCATCCTGTTTCCAACAGTGGCCAATCCAGGCCATAAGAACCTGGCAAGTACCCAAAAACTAAGTCTATTCCATGTTACCGTTGCTAGTAATAGCAGTGGCTATTTTCTAAGTCAACTTAATTAATAGCAGGCAATGGACTTCTCCTCGAACTTATCCAATCCTTTTTTAAACACAGCTATACTAACTGCACTAACCACATCCTCTGGCAACAAATTCCAGAGTTTAATTGTGCGTTGAGTAAAAAAGAACTTTCTCCAATTAGTTTTAAATGTGCCACATGCTAACTTAATGGAGTGCCCCCTAGTCTTTCTATTATCCGAAAGAGTAAATAACCGATTCACATCTACCCATTCTAGACCTCTCATGATTTTAAACACTTCTATCATATCCCCTCTCAGCCGTCTCATCTCCAAGCTGAAAAGTCCTAACCTCTTTAGTCTTTACTCATAGGGGAGCTGTTCCATTCCCCTTATCATTTTGGTAGCCCTTCTCTGTACCTTCTCCATTGCAATTATATCTTTTTTGAGATTCGGCGACCAGAATTGTACACAGTATTCATTCCATGGAGCGATACAGAGGCATTATCACAGTTTCCGTTTTATTCACCATTCCCTTTCTAATAATTCCCAACATTCTATTTGCTTTTTTGACTGCCGCAGCACACTGAACCATCGATTTCAATGTGTTATCCACTATGAAGCCTAGATCTCTTTCTTGGGTTGTAGCACCTAATATGGAACCTAACATTGTGTAACTATAGCATGGTTTATTTTTCCCTATATGTATCACCTTGCACTTGTCCACATTAAATTTCATCTGCCATTTCATTGCCCAATTTTCCAGTCTTACAAGGTCTTCCTGCAATTTATCACAATCTGCTTGCGATTTAACTACTCTGAACAATTTTGTATCATCTGCAAATTTGATTATCTCACTCGTCGTATTTCTTTCCAGATCATTTATAAATATATTGAAAAGTAAGGGTCCCAATACAGATCCCTGAGGCACTCCACTGCCCACTCCCTTCCACTGAGAAAATTGTCCATTTAATCCTACTCTCTGTTTCCTGTCTTTTAGCCAGTTTGCAATCCACGAAAGGACATCACCACCTATCCCATGACTTTTTATTTTTCCTAAAAGCCTCTCATGCCTTCTGAAAATCCAAGTATACTACATCTACCGTTTCACCTTTATCCACATGTTTATTAACTCCTTCAAAAAAGTGAAGCAGATTTGTGAGGCAAGACTTGCCTTGGGTAAAGCCATGCTGACTTTGTTCCATTAAACCATGTCTTTCTATATGTTCTGTGATTTTGATGTTTACAACACTTTCCACTATTTTTCCTGGCACTGAAATCAGGCTAACCAGTCTGTAGTTTCCCAGATCACCCCTGGAACCCTTTTTAAATATTGGGGTTACATTAGCTATCCTCCAGTCTTCAGGTACAATGGATGATTTTAATGATAGGTTACAAATTTTTACTAATAGGTCTGAAATTTCATTTTTTAGTTCTTTCAGAACTGTGGGGTGTATACCATCTGGTCCAGGTGATTTACTACTCTTCAGTTTGTCAATCAGGTCTACCACATCTTCTAGGTTCACCGTGATTTGATTCAGTCCCTCTGAATCACTGCCCATGAAAACCTTCTCTGATATGGGTATCTCCCCAACATCCTCTTCAGTAAACACAAAAGCAAAGAAATCATTTAATCTTTCCGCGATGGCCTTATCTTCTCTAAGTGCCCCTTTAACCCCTCGATCATCTAACGGTCCAACTGACTCCCTCACAGGCTTTCTGTTTCGGATATATTTAAAAAAGTTTTTACTGTGAGTTTTTGCCTCTAAGGCCAACTTCTTTTCAAATTCTCTCTTAGCCTGTCTTATCAATGTCCTACATTTAACTTGCCAATGTTTATGCATTATCCTATTTTCTTCTGTTGGATCCTTCCAGTTTTTGATTGAAGATCTTTTGGCTAAAATAGCTTCTTTCACCTCTCCTTTTAACCATGCCGGTAATCGTTTTGCCTTCTTTCCACCTTTCTTAATGTGTGGAACACATCTGGACTGTGCTTCTAGAATGGTATTTTTTAACAATGACCATGCCTCTTGCACATTTTTTACTTTTGTAGCTGCTCCTTTCATTTTTTTTCTAACAATTTTTCTCATTTTATCAAAGTTTCCCTTTTGATAGTTTAGCACAAGAGCCGTGGATTTGCATACTGTTCCTCTTCCAGTCATTAATTCAAATTTGACCATATTATTATCACTATTGCCAAGCGGCCTCACCACCGTTACCTCTCTCACCAAGACCTGTGCTCCACTGAGAATTAGATCTAAAATTGCTCCCTCTCTCGTCGGTTCCTGAACAAATTGCTCCCTAAAGCTATCATTTATTCCATCTAGGAATGTTATCTCTCTAACGTGTCCCGATGATACATTTATCCAGTCAATATTGGGGTAATTGAAGTCTCCCATTATTACCACACTACCAATATGGTTAGCTTCCCTAATTTCTCTTAGCATTTCACTGTCCGTCTCACCATCTTGACCAGGTGGACGGTAGTATACTCCTATCACTATAGCCTTCCCCGACACACAAGGGATTTCTACCCATAAAGATTCAATTTTGCATTTTGTCTCATGCAGGATGTTTATCCTGTTGGACTCTATGCTATCCCGGACATAAAGCACCACACCACCTCCCGGGTGCTCCTCTCTGTCATTGCGATATAATTTGTACCCCGGTATAGCACTGTCCCATTGGTTATCCTCCTTCCACCATGACTCTGAGATGCCAATTAAGTCTATGTCATCATTCACTGCTATACGTTCTAATTCTCCCATCTTACTTCTTAGACTTCTGACATTAGCATACAAACATTTCAAAGTTTGTTTTTTGTTTGTATTTTCATTCTGCTTTTTAATTGATAGGGATAAGTTCGAATTTTTTAGCTCAGGTGAGTTTTTAGTTACAGGCACGTGGACTACTTTTCTTATTATTGGAACTTCACTGTCAGGATGCCCTAATTCTAATGCAGCATTAGTATCCTTTGAAGATACCTCTCTCCGAATCATGCGCTGCTGAGCGACTGTCGGCTTTCCCCTTTGTTCTAGTTTGAAAGCTGCTCTATCTCCTTTTTAAAGGTTAGCGCCAGCAGTCTGGTTCCACCCTGGTTAAGGTGGAGCCCATCCCTTCGGAAGAGACACCTCCTTCCCCAAAAGGTTCCCCAGTTCCTAACAAAACTGAATCCCTCTTCCTTGCACCATTGTCTCATCCACACATAGAGACTTCGGAGCTCTGCCTGCCTCTGGTGACCTGCATATGGAACAGGGAAGAGTTCAGAGAATGCTACCCTGGAGGTTCTGGATTTAAGCTTTCTACCTAAGAGCCTAAATTTGGCTTCCAGATCCTCCCTCCCACATTTTCCTATGTCGTTGGTGCCCACATGTACCACGACAGCCGGCTCTTCCCCAGCACTATCTAAAAATCCTATCTAGGTGACCCGTGAGGTCCGCCACCTTCGCACCAGGTAGGCATGTTACCAGGCGATCCTCATGCCCATCAGCTACCCAGCTATCTACATTCCTAATAATCGAATCACCAACTATGACGGCCGACCTAACTCTTCCCTCCTGGGCAGTAGGCCTTGGGGAGATATCCTCAGTGCGAAAGGACAATGGATCACCTGGAGAGCAGGCTCACAGTGATTTTGTTCATTTCATCTGACTCATCACCCCTGAAAACCATCTCCGGAACTGCTATCTCCCCAACATCCTCATTAGTAAACATGGAAGCAAAGGATTCATTTAGTCTTTCTGTAATGGCCTTATCTTCCCTAAGAGCCCCTTTAACCCCTCGGTCATCTAATGGTCCAACCGACTCCCTCACAGGTTTCTTGCTTCGGATATATTGTAAAACATTTTTATTATGAGTTTTTGCATCTATGGCCAACTTCATTTCAAATTCTCTCTTCGCCTGTCTTATCAATGTTTTACACTTAACTTGACAATGCTTATGTTTTATCCTATTTTCTTAAGATGGATCCTTCTTCCAATTTTTGAAGGATTTTTTTTGGCTAAAATAGCCTTTTTCACCTCACCTTTTAACCATGATGGTAATCGTTTTGTCTTCTTTACACCTTTCTTAATGTGTGGAATACATATGGACTGCGCCTCTAGGATTGTATTTTTAAACAATGTCCAAGCCTGTTGAACACTTTTAACCTTTGCAGCTGCACCTTTCAGTCTTTTTCTAATTATTTTCCTCATTTTATCAAAGTTTCCCTTTTGAAAGTTTAATGTTAGGGCTGCAGATTTACTTATTGTTCCCCTTCCAGTTATTAGTTTAAATTTGATCATGTTATGATCACTGTTGCCAAGTGGCCCCACCACGTTGCCTCTCTCTCCAAATCCTGTGTTCCACTAAGAATTAAATCTAAAATAGCTCCCTCTCTTGTTGGTTCCTGAACCAATTGCTCCATGAAGCAATCATTTATTACATCCAGGAACTTTGTCACTAGCAAGTCCTGATGTTACATTTACCCAGTCAATATTGGGGTAATTGAAATCTCCCATTATTATTGCACTGCCAAATTGGTTTGCTTCCCTGATTTCTCTTAGCATTTTATCATCTGTCTGACCATTTTGTCGAGGTGGACAGTAGTATACTCCTATCACTATACTCTTGCCCAACACACATGGGATTTCTACCCATATAGATTCTACTGAGCATTTAGTTTCTTGTATGATCTTAATCCTGTTGGACTCTATACCCTCCCAGACATAAAGTTCCACACCCCCTTCAAGTTGATCCTCCCATTGGTTCTCCTCCTTCCACCAAGTCTATGTGATGCCAATTATGTCAATCTCATCATTTGCTGCTATACATTCTAACTCTCCCATCTTACTTCTTAGACTTCTGGCATTGACATACAGACATTTCAAAGTGTGTTTTTTGTTTGTTTTAACAACCTGCTTTTCAGTTGTTTGGGATATTTCAGAAATCATTAGCTTTGGTGATTTTTTACATATAGGCATATGGACTATGTTTGCTTTTAATGGAACCTCTCTGTTGGGATGCCCTAACTCTCCTGTTTCATTAGTGATGTCAAGGTGAAACATTTCATAGAAATATAGGATTAAAAAATTGTGCTTCTGCAACTTTCAAACAATATTTATAATGTGAAATAATTAGTCATTTCCTCTAAAAGGATCTGGTTGTGTTACAAACCATGCTCTTTTCCATAGAATGCTGTATAAACATGCTAATGATGTGCCAAATCCTAGAGGTTTGCTAGTACCATAAAAAAGCAAATTGCAACACTTTCTGGATGAATTACATCTTGCAAACTGTGCATTTATATTATACTTTAATTGATCAATTTTAGCCACATAAAACTTCTTTATATTATTTTTGCTTTTATTTGTATAAGAATGTATAGCTTGCAGCACACAAAAAATATTTTTTTCACTAGGGGCTAGTCCATAATCATGCAATAATGCTGACTTTCAATTCAGCATAATTAGAGGGCATGTCAGTCTTTCAAAGTGTTATTTGAACAGTATTTGTAGACAAAATAAACCATGGCATCACAGGTATGGTATTACAAATAGATGCTTGTTTCCTAAATCCGGTATTATTTGTACATTGTACTCTTGACCTAGCTTGATAGCAGCTAGGTAGAGTGTGCATCAAACTAGGTTGAGAGTACATTGTACAAATCTCATCTTTGTGCACCATTCATCACTCCAAATCACATCAAATCTTCACTGCTGTGTACTGTGCTGTTCATACCTCTGACTGTGCATGTAAAACTGCCCCCCAAAACCTAGACCACCACCAAAACCTCATCCCGCGTTACTAGTTGCCCCTCCTACAGTGGTATAAAAAGTTGACTAATATAGCTGCCTCCCTAGAGACTCAGGCTCTCTCTATCTCTCCTGCTCACTTTGGCTTATCACCCCCAAGCCAATGGACACTACAGTTGTGTCTCCTACTACTACTGCTGACCTCGCCTCCCGACGGTGAAGAGCTGTGGGGCTCCTCCCCTCAGGCTGTAACAACACTCACCTCAGGCCAAGGGTCCACTAAACCCACGAATCCTAACAATCTTGCTAGTAACCAGGTTTCCCAAGCCCTCCTTAGCTACTAGAATTTCAATATCCCCGTCCTCTAATTCTTTGAATCTCTCAAATGAGTCATCTGATTCAGTAGGTTCTGCACAGACTCGCTGCAGTCACTGGTCAGAATGGAACAAGGAACACTGTCCTGGCTTTGGCTAAATCCACCATATGGAGAGAATAATCTGGCTAACCACCACCCCAAAAAAGACTTGCTGGCTAATTTTAAAAAGAACGCGCATGTGCCCAAAAATGCACGTATCGGCACGCAAGCAGAGATACGCTGCAATTTTATGTTGTGCACACATCATTTAAAATACCCCTGCTGCACGTAATCCGAAGAGGTAGCTAGAGTAAATGTCCCACACATATTGCCCCCAGGGCTTTATCAGCTTTTACACACGGATGCTCACACAAGGGGAAAACCAGTTTTTTGGTATTTGAGACCTTTGTCTTCCATGAGGCAGAAATCATCTCTACAGGAGTGCAGGAGGGAGCTAACAAGCCTTCACCCTTATAAGAGGAGATTGCAGAAGCCACAAGGAAATTATAGTATTTTTTTTTCTAAAATTATGATTAAGTGGGAAGAAAGTATATTTCTGCCCCCCTTTCCTTACTCAGAACTGGAAGCTTTAATATCTGCTTCCATACGAGACCTTTCCTCCAGAAAGTTACCTTTATATCTTGTTGTGAAGAGGAGTTCAAGGGAGAGGAGGATGACACCTGGAGAACTCCAATAGAGTTTCCACCTCAGAACACAGGACAACAGCCAAGTTGGAGATCGGGATTACTCAGTGGACCTCAAGTACAGTGGGAGAAAAGAATCTTATCCACTGTTGGGAGATCCTTGCCAAGTTGGGAAACTTATCATTCCACCCCATGGAGAATAACCAAATCTCAACTCTCTACACTGAGAGACACACAAGGATAGAGAGACTTTAAACCTGAACTCTCCTACCATCACTAAACCTGGGTGCATCTGGTCATTGTTATTTATAATTCTTAATTGCCCTACAACAAATCACTGAAAACTGTTCTTTGAGCACCCTTCCACTGAGTCTAGCCTGGTTTGGGACATATACCTGTCCCAAAGTAACACACAACTATCTGGGGATTCCCTTTACCTGCCTGGGCCTAGAAGGTCATTCTTCCTCCCCCCCCCCCCCCCAATAGAAAAGAACCCATCCCTTGGGACAAGAATAATAGGAAGAGAGTAGTTGGAAGCAGCCCCAATAAAGAAATGTTTTTATGGCTCTTTGTGATACAGCAAACCTCATATTAGACATAAAGACAAACCTGACAAAAAAAATCATTACAGCCAAACACACTTCTGGCAAGGACAACAATTTTCCACTTATCTCCCTATCCCTCTCTCCCTCTCCTCCTAGCTAGCAGCCCTGTCTGCTAACTGGGAGAAACCAGCATGCCAAGCACCAGATTGAAAAAGACAATGCACGTTTGAAATTGGCATGTTAAATAACAGGTGTAGACGTGTTGGCAAATTTTTATTATTTATTTTATTTATTTGCTTTATATTCTGCTTTTCAAGCATTTCAAAGTAGATTACATTCATGAACTGTAGGTATTTCCCTGTCCCAGAGGGCTTGCAATCTAAGGGCCTGATTGATCTGCGTCATTTAAGGTTTTTGGGTCGGGCTGAGGTTTGGGCACCTCGTGGAAAATGTCTTTTTCCTGCAGCTCGGTTTTTGGGTTTTTTTCGGCAATTTTCCACGAAAAAAACCCCCACCCCAGCCCTTCAAATTTTCTTAATTACAACCCCCCCCCCCCCCACCATCCCAATGCCCCCCAAGACTTACTAAAAGCCCTGGTGGTCCAGCGGGGTCCCGGGAGTGATATCTCCCTCTCGGGCTGTCGGCTGCCACTAATCAAAATGGTGCCAGTGGCCCTTTGCCCTTACCTTGTGACAGGGGCTACCGGTGCCATTGGTCGGCCCCTGTCACATGGAAGGAGCAATGGATGGCCCACACAATTTTCTAAGATAGCGCCGGCTGCCCATTGCTCCTACCATGTAACAGGGGCCGACCAATGCACTGGTAGCCCCTGTCACATAGTAAGGGCAAAGGGCCAATGGCGCCATTTTGATTCCTGGCAGGCCTGATGGCCCGAGAGCGGAAGATTGCTCCCAGGACCCCTGCTGGACCACCAGGGCTTTCAGTAAGTCTTGGGGGGGGGGGGTTGTAATTAAGTAAATTTGAAGGGTTGGGGTTTTTTTTTAATAAATGTGCCCCTCCCCCCTGCGCTAACCCGAAAAATGATTTCCCCCAAAATTTCGGGGAAAGCCCGATCATTTTTCGGGTCCTCCAATCCATTTTGTTGAAATTTTCCAATTCGGCAAAAACAAATGCGCATCTCTAAGGGTTCTCTTCCATTCTGTGTCCATGGAAAAAATGCTTAGTAAATGCAGCTCAAACTTTGTACCTGAGGCAACGGAGGGTGAAGTAACTTGAATTTTTAATGGCATTCATGTGTATGTTCTTTATAAAATAACAAAGTCCGTGTAAACATCCAAACAGTGCCCTGACATGCCCTAAACCTGTCCACTTTTCCACATGAACACCCAAGTATGCACACGCACTCTGCATGTTTAGAAAATAACTAGTATGTGCCTATATTGAATGTAAGTGCAAAATACCTTTGAATATTTCCTCGGAAGTGTGCACGCTCTTGTTTACCTGGCTGAGTTCTCCATTTCAATAGTGGTGCTGCTGTTTTGAATAATCATCTGGAATAGTCTTGTTTTTCACACAAAAACATTTTAAAGGCATGTACAGTGTCAACCTAGCTCTCGCAGGCTTACTGTGCTTCAAGCATATTTCAAGGTTAGCCTCTAAAACAACATGACAAATATAATTAAATCACCATAGAAGACTGCACGGAGCAGTTGTTTTTGCATTGATCTCTGCATCCCTTGCACTGACGTGTGCCACGTGACATCATTTTATCACTGGAGCAGAATCTGTTTTCTTCTTCCTTTAGGACAGTAGCTTTGCTTGACTTTTAAAGCAACCGCTGCTTTGTTAAGAA
Source organism: Rhinatrema bivittatum (assembly GCF_901001135.1). Classification (NCBI taxonomy): domain Eukaryota; kingdom Metazoa; phylum Chordata; class Amphibia; order Gymnophiona; family Rhinatrematidae; genus Rhinatrema; species Rhinatrema bivittatum. Next base: position 315,508,641 of record NC_042619.1, on the reverse strand, counting down.
GTGGTAGAGGGCTCAGTTTGCAAGAGGAAGAATATGAACCAACCCCCAAAGAGTAGAAGATGGCATAGCAGTAATTATTCAGAGAAATTCAGCATAAGAGCAGTTATTGCTTTGGACTCTTTTGGCCTGCTTTAAATACCATGGACAATTATAATAATGATAACCCACTGGGAATCTTTACAGTGCTTCAGTAAGTAAACCATTATATTCTGAGTTAATATTTTATTACCGCGAACATAAATATGAGTATGCAGTACTTCATAAGTGCAATTTGTTTTAAGCTATCCATTTAATTATGAAACTTTTAAATGCTTTACTAAGTCAATAGAAAAGCTCGGACCACAGAGTTACTGTAATGGTCTAAGATCTGTAATACGGAATCCCAAAAACTGTCTGACTTGTTTAAAATATTGTAACTGCACTGCAAATCTGTGCTTTAAAGATATCACATTTAATTTCATATGTTTACTGTGCACTTGTAAGAATTACAAGGAGGAGGTAATTTCGGTCTTGCTCCTTCCAAAATATTCGTAAGTGCTCCTTGGGTGCTCTTCAACAGTGAAAGAAGGACATGGTTGAGCACATAAGGCAGTAAGTGTTGTACACCCCCTCCCCATCTGCCATTTTCATAACCGTAAGTATATTCCTCAACAGATTGTTCAAGTAGGTGGGGTCACTGAACTCTGTTTTTGTACATCGCTCTGATTACCATGCAACAAAAAGCAATAGATCAAATTTATTAAATAAATAATATCCATCAGAAAGTTTTGTTTATTTGCTTGAATAATCGTATTCCTTACATACGTAAATGAAAGCGATGCACAGTAAATGGTAATGCAGTAAAATAAAAGAAAACTACCAAATTAAAACAGTAAGTTATAACAAGTGCTAAATATAAAATAAGAACCATATTCCGATGACAATTGAAACAGAACAGAAATCATTTTCTTTCTTCCTTTATTTATTTATATTCCCCCTTTCGGCACTTCAGAGCAGATTACGTTCAGGTACTGCAAGTTCATGTGTTTATAAATCAGACAAAGCTGCTTGAAAGTAAAATAACAGGAGCTCTGAAATTAGAGAAGAGAAATCAACAAAATTAAAAGCATACAATACTGGCCACATAACAAACATTCTGTGCCTCTAAAATTAAAGCAAGTAATACTCCAGATAATGTTACAAGGCTCATCAGGGAAAGCTTTGAAAAGGAAAGTTTTCAAGGACAACATTGATGAGACCTTTGTTGGAGTACTGTAGTATTTTGGGTGCCATAATTCAAGAAGAGCATAAGAAATGTCATGCTGGGTCAGAATAAGGGCATTCAAGCCCAGAACCTCTTCTCCGACAGTGGCCAGTCCAGGTTACAGCTAACTAGCAGATCCCATAAAGTAGCTCTGTTTCCTGTTACTCATTCTCATGCATAGCAATAGCATTTCTTAGTCTACCTAGTTAATAATGTTTTGTGGACTTTTCCTCTTGGAGCTTGTCCAAAACTCTTTTAAATTCCGCTATGCTAGTCGACTTGACCATGCACTCTGGCAACAGATTCCACAGTTTGAATATGCGCTGAGTAAAAAAAAAAGTACATTCTACTATTTGTTTTAAATCTTGGTTTCATGGAGTATTTAGTATTTTTAGTATTTTTTGAAAGGGTAAACAACCGTCCTTTGTTTATCGGTTCCACTCCACTTAACCCGTCTCTTTCCCAAGTGGAAGAGCCCTAGCCTGCATAGCCTCTCATCACAGGAGAGCCGTTCCATCCCGTTTATCATTTTTCTTGCCCTCCTCTGTAACATTTCTAGGTCCACTATGTATTTTTTGAGTTGGAGCGACCAGAACTGCACACAAGACTCAAGATGCAGTCACATCATGGCTCGGGACAGAGGCAATATGATATTTTCAGTTGAGGTGTAAACTGGTTTAAACTATACGGTGCATGAAGATCAAAGGTTTTAATTTTGTTTTACGCATCGTTCTATTTTTCAATTTTAGTGTTTTCTGTATTATGTGTTATTTCCTTTAATCGCTCTGAATGATTTTTTTTAAATCTGGAAATAAATACCTTTTGATGATCATTCCTAAAATTCTATTTGCTTTTTTGACTGCTGCTACACATATTTCAATGAAATATCCAGAAGGACTCAAATGTCCTCCAAGGTGGAGACTCCCAATACAGAACGCAGCATTGCATACATGTAGTTAGGGTTATTTTTCCCTGTGTGAATCATTTTGAAGTTTTCCACACTAAATTTCATCTGCCATTCAGTTGCCTAGTCTCCAAGATACCACTGCTGTTTTAACAACTTTTAATAATTTTGTGTCATCTGCAAATTTGATCACCTTATTTGTTGTTTCCCTTTCCAGATAATTTGTGAATATGTTAAATAGCACAGGTCCCAGTACCGAACCCTGTGGTACAACATTAATGGCGTTTCTCCATTGGGAAAACTGATCATTTAGACCTACCCTTTGTTTCCTGTGTAGGTGTGGGAAAAAAGAAACAATGAGCTTAAGGTAATATGACCCATGAGGAAATTTATAGGAGCTTGGTTTGTTTTCGAGAAAGGTTTTGACCTGATATCCAGTAGGGATGTGAATCATTTTTTGACGATTTACAATATCGTCCGATATATTTTAAATCGTCAAAAATCGTTAGGGCCACGATACAATACCAATTCCCCCGATTTATCGTCAAAAAATCGTAAATCGGGGGAAGGGGGAAGGGGGAGGGCAGGAAAACCGGCACACTAAAACACCCTAAAACCCACCCCGACCCTTTAAATTAAATCCCCCACCCTCCCGAACCCCCCCCCCAAATGCCTTAAATTACCTGGGGGTCCAGCGGCGGTCCGGAACGGTCTCCTGCAATTGAATCGTGTTGTCTTCAGCCGGCGCCATTCTGCGCCGCCATTTTGCAAAATGGCGGCGCAAAATGGCGGCGGCCATAGACCAACACGATTCGACTGCAGGAGGTCGTTCCGGACCCCTGCTGGACTTTTGGCAAGTCTTGTGGGGGTCAGGAGGCCCCCCCCAAGCTGGCCAAAAGTCCCTGGGGGTCCAGCGCGGGTCCGGGAGCGATTTCCTGCCGCAAATCGTTTTCCGTTCGGAAAATGGCGCCGGCAGGAGATCGACTGCAGGAGGTCGTTCAGCGGGGGTTCCATTTTGCAAAATGGCGGCGCAGAATGGCGCCGGCTGAAGACAACACGATTCAATTGCAGGAGACCGTTCCGGACCGCCGCTGGACCCCCAGGTAATTTAAGGCATTTGAGGGGGGGGGGGGTTCGGGAGGGTGAGGGATTTAATTTAAAGGGTCGGGGTTGGGTTTTAGGGTGTTTTAGTGTGCCGGTTTTCCTGCCCTCCCCCTTCCCCCGATTTAGCTATGGACCGCCGCTGGACCCCCAGGTAATTTAAGGCATTTGGGGGGGGTTCGGGAGGGTGGGGGATTTAATTTAAAGGGTCGGGGGTGGGTTTTAGGGGGTTTTAGTGTGCCGGTTCATGATTTTAACGATTTTCACGATACTCTAAACACCCAAACGGCGACGATACGATTCCCTCCCCCTCCCAGCCGAAATCGATCGTTAAGACGATCGAGGACACGATTCACATCTCTAATATCCAGTGAGGGATTCAGGTTTTAGCTGCCTCTAGACACTGTTGCTGCTGTCACCTCCCTCCAATACTGCCCCCCCACCCCACTAAGAAGGTCAAATAATAGGGAGTAGAAAATCTAAGGCATAGCCCCACAGTTTCCTGCAGTAGGAATCAGAAAGTTCTGCAGCATGTTGGCAAATATTTCCATCTTTTATGTTGCATTCTAAAGATAGTTTTCAAAACTTACCTGTGTATGTAGAATTAATTTAGTTTTTACTGCATGAGGATTAGCACAGGAAAGAGCACAGGAAAGAGCTCTCAGAAATGCGAAGAGGGGAAGGAGAGGATGAGAGGACAAAGGACAGGGAAAGGAGAGAGAGAGAGAACTGGGGAGAGGAGATGAAGAGAGGACTAGGGTTGGGGAGAACTAGGAATCTGGGGTTGGGGAAGAAGCTGGAGAAAAAGGTAAGAGGAGGATCAGAGGATGGAGGATCTGAGATTTTGGGTGAGAGGAGATACCAGGATCTTGGAGAAGGGAGAGGTAGGAAAGAAGGGAGGTTTCAGGATCTGGGGGATAAAAGATCTTGGGAGGAAGGATTTGAATTGCCACTGATGATGGTGGTGGTGTTGGTGGGGTGAGAGGGAGGTGTCCCTTCTGTGCTCTGGTCTTGTTTCTTCTTGCATCCCTTCTTTAACTTCCCACATAATCTTGCATATATATATATATATATATATATATATATATATATACACAGGTTTAGCATGCCTGTTGATAAATACAGCCCTTCAGATTTAATTATTCATCCTCCTTAAAGCCCCCTTTTAAGTGTCTGGTGTTCAACTGTTTGCTGATTATATTGGGGATAAGAAAAGAATTAATGGGCTTAAATTGCAGCAGGGGAGATTTAGTGTAGCCAAGAAGAACTGTTACCTGTAAGAACAGTTAAGTACTGAAATGTGTTACTGAAGGATGTTGTAGACTCTCCATCATTAAAGGTTTTGGAGCAGACCGGAAGCAAGGGGTTGGTTTAGGCAGCAAAATGGCTTCTCTGCTCGGCTCTGTCCATTCCTGCAGGATTCCCCCTCCCTTGTTTCTTACCTGCTGCTGCCTGGACCAGGAAGCAGAGGGCTCTCAGATACCAGGATATTTGAGTAATTGGCACTGCCTATTCCCCATGTATGCTGGCTAATAGGGCTTTTACATTAGCAAGCACTCAGTATTTAATTACATACAATTTTAGAACTTTGTTCCCCATAAAGATCTCAGAGACTCCAGAAACATGCTATAAGCTCATCTTCTCAAATATATTTCTCAATTTTCTATTTATTTAATCATTTCAGTTAAGTAAAATAATGTCAATGTGGGTGCCAGTAATCTTGGGGAATAAAAAAGGAGGTAAGGAAAGTGAAGGAAAGTCCAAACTTTTTCACTGGCTACTGGGTTCTTGGAAACTGGTGACTGATCAGTTGTTGTACTGGACCAGGATCCAAGTGACCTCTTTACTGAAGAGGGAGATTTTCACCTCTGTAGGTAAAACATTTAACCTACTAAGTGTTTTTTTTTTGTTTTGTTTTTTTAAATCATTGGCAAACCTAACCATAGAAATGAGCTCTGTCCAAATCATATTGGTGGTTCCAATTTGCATAAATTTATTTCCAACACAGAAACAGGGTTTCTTCAACAAAGTCGTCTCCACAGTAAAGTTCATAAACAGCACATTCTTAGCAGTAAATAATTCTCCTTAGAACTAAGAGTTCATCTGGCAAAAACCAGTTCAGTTCATTACTTAACAGGCATTTCCAATTGCTACCATTGTGAGGGTATGACCACAGATGAGATTTTCCATAGACTAGATTCTCCTGTTGGTGTATCCGTTATCCTCCCAGGGGTTCTGTTGAAAACCAGGACACAAACCTAGTCATAGATTATTACAGTCTCTTCCTCCATGAAATAAGTTGCATCACATGCTTGTTACTTGCCTGCAGCATTCACACAACCATCTTGAACAGCCCCACAATCCCCATGAACCAATAGAACATATTGGCTACCAGCCTCGGGGTCCACACTTCCCCCTAGCTGAATCACCTTATTTACTCATGTACAGACAGCACTGACAACATCATATTTTAAAGGCAACCTCCAGTTTACCTTTGTGTGTTGACACCAAAAAGGAACTTGATGGTTACTGTTGTTTAATCCCTGCTAGGGGGACGTAAAGTAAAAGTCTTCATGCTGGGGGGTTTCTATCTTGGCACCAAATCTGTGGGCTCAAAAAGTAGCTGGCATCTCGGACACTGATTTGAAATGGTTTCAGTCCTATTTATGTGGTACACAACAGCAAGCGAGGATGGGTAAGGTCAACTCTGAATGGTATCCAGTGTAGACAGGAGTGCTCCACCTTATTGGCACAGCTATTTAACATCTATCTGACACCAATTTGTCAAGTTCTTGAAGGCTTTTGTGAGAGGTTTTGCCTGTATGTCGATGACATACAATTTTACATTTCCCTGGCTTCCTCATAGTCTGATATATCTTCCATGATTTCTGTATGCTTGTCTACCATCAGATGATGGCTAACATAATAAACTCACACCGACTTTATCAAAAACTGAAGTCATGATAATTCAGCACAATGCTCAGGTCCTGTCCCTGCTATTTGTTAGGGTTGATGTTAGGGATGTGGGAGCACTTATCGGAGAGGATCACCTTGCTGGTGGCTGAAAAGAATTGGTAACTTAAGTACTGCATGGGGAAATTTTAGAACTTAAAAGTTTTGGGCAAAAGTAAACTATTGGGGTATTTTCTTTAGTGTGTTTGTATATCTGTATTAGATAGCTAGTCAGAAGGCAGGCAAAGCAATAAGGAGATTTATGTGTTTATATTAACTAGCTAGTCACAGGCAAAATAACCAGGAGTGTGTGTTTGTTTTCCCTCCCTCCCACCCCTTTCCCACCCACCCCTAGCTCATCCTTTAATTTACAGGCAGGTGACACTTTCAAACTAAAAAAAAACAACAAAATTTAATCAGCCCTTCATCTTAAATTCAGAAATTCCCCAAGCCTGAGGAGAATCAAGATGGCCGCGACAAGGGAGGTCAGGCAGTAAGGAGCTCTTAGCGCTACCAGATTACCTTGGTATAGAGATGCCTCATATGAAAAGAAAGAGCAAAATTTCGGGTGGAAACCCCAACCACGTCAATACCTGTCCTTTCCCAAGCAAATATTGAGAACTTCTTTGCCCCGATGGCAATGTCAACCTCGGAAGGAGTGTCCGCTGCAATAGTTGGTGGGGAACATATGCCGACATATGACTAGCTAGTCAGAGGACAGGCAAAATAACCAGGAGTTTGTGTGTTTGTTTTCCCTCCCTCCCACCCCTTTCCCACCCACCCCTAGCTCATCCTTTAATTTACAGGCAGGTGACACTTTCAAACTAAAAAAAACAACAAAATTTAATCAGCCCTTCATCTTAAATTCAGAAATTCCCCAAGCCTGAAGAGAATCAAGATGGCCGCGACAAGGGAGGTCAGGCAGTAAGGAGCTCTTAGCGCTACCAGATTACCTTGGTATAGAGATGCCTCATACGAAAAGAAAGAGCAAAGTTCAGGTGGAAACCCCAACCATGTCAATACCTGTCCTTTCCCAAGCAAATATTGAGAACTTCTTTGCCCCGATGGCAATGTCAACCCCGGAAGGAGTGTCCGCTGCAACAGTTGGTGGGGAACATGTGCCGACACCGCTGGACTTACAAATATCTTTAAGTCCTGGGGCTCCCTTAACGCCTTCACCTTCGCGATTTGTGCCGCCACAGGATTCGGGACCGGTTACCTGACCGAAATGTTAGGCTGGTCTCCTCAAGGAGGGAGGAGTTAGCAATCTGTGATGATCTACTCCTCAAGAGGGGAGGAGCCAGCACTCTGTTATGGACTGGACTGCAGAGTTAGCAATCTGTTGTAGATCTGCTCCTCTGGAAGGGAGGAGGTAGCACTCTATTATATTTCTGCTGCTCAGAGTTAGGTATCTGTTATCAAGCTTCTCCTGTAGAAGGAGGAGTTAGCAGTCTGATATGGATCCCCTCCTGGAGAGAGAGGAGTTGACAATCTGTTATCAATAAGTCCACCAGGGAGCAAGCAATCGGTTATGGAACACCCCATCAAGGGAAGAGCTAACAATTGTAATACTCCATTGGCAGAGTTAGTGATCTGTGGTGGGTTGGCTTCCCACAGAGTGGCAGTCGTATAATACCGCTCTAGTAGTGTACTGAATGAACACTTGAGGAAATTGGTGAATCCCTGGGCCAATGGCAGATGACAGCGCCCCCAGGAGGATATTCTGAGAGGGACCACTGGCTAGGCTGGAGTATGGAGACAAACACAGATAGTTCTTTATTTAGACAGGAGGTAGAACCAACAGAGGTAGCAGTAGTGAGCTGATGTGCCTGGCAGGGCCGAAGTCCTTCAGATACTGGAATAGTGGTCTCTGGATGCTGAACTGTAGAGAGAGACTATAGGTAGTGAGTAGACTGGGTATGCAGGATACATAACCAGTAGTAGATGATACACTCACAATAGTAGAGATCTGTAATGGCTTCTCTGCAACAGAGTCTTCAGTATATTCAGGAACAGGAGCTGTAGGCGGGTGCTGGTTCTATAAGCAGTCTGAAATGAGAACTCACAATATCTGTGTAGGAGATGGCTTATGGAATAGAAGAGAGTCTTTGGAGGGATTGAGGAACATAGGCCCTCGTGGAGTGAGTACCGATTCCTATCTGCAATCTATAATAGTAATGCACAAGATATAGATATATATAGTGACTTCTGAAATAGAAGAGAGTTGAGAAAGGATTTAGGAACATGGGCCCTCGTGGAGCGAGTACCGGTTCCTATCTGTAATCCACAAGACTCACGATCTCCATACCTGCGATAACGTCTTAGACTGAAGAGAGTCTTGGAGATTAGGAACATAGGCCCTCGTGGAGCGAGTACCGGTTCCTATCTGTAATAGAACTCACTATATTCACGTCTGCGATGGCTTCCAGGTAATCAGGAGCCTTCTGAGTATTCGGGAACAAAGGCCCTTGAGAAGCGAGTACCAGATCCCGTCTTGGTAATCTGAAATCAAGAAGAGAGAGCGTGGGGCCCCCAAGGAGTGGGTACCCCTGGTAAGGTGGTGGAGGCAGAGCAGCGGAGAAAGAATTCCCCTTGCTAACTCGATTCGTAGTTGCAAGCAAAGACCTTTTAAAGTGGAAGCAGATGACGTCACTAAGGGGGGACGCCCCTGAGGTTCGCCATAATGCGATTATTCAAGACTGTAGTGTCTTAAACAGGAAAATGGAGTTTATAGAAAATACTCTAAGGCACTTAAATTTGCGAGTTCGAATCACCCCAGGGTTGTGGGAGAGATTCCACGAATTACCATAAAAAGATATTTCCTGGATGTCTGGAATTTACCACTGAATCAGCTTCCCCCCCCCCCCCCCCCCGGATAAAGTATATTTTCTACCTTCACGCTCTACTGTTCAAACTCAGACATTTCCTGCAGATTTAAACAATCTAACTGATTTTTTAGAGTCATCTAATTATGAGATAATCGAAAGAACTACTTTGCTAAAATCTTTATTCACTGAAAAAGATCTCAGTATGGTCATGAAGAGTTATTTTAAGAAATCAAATGCACTTTTCATGGGGGAAAAAGTCAGGATACTTCCAGATCTAACTAAATTGACTCAGGAAACAAGGAAGGGATTCCTGACTTTGTCAGGATACGTTATCTATTGGAGCAACCTTCTTTCTAAGGTTTCCATGCAAGTGCATTATTAAATACAATAGAGATAGCTATGTATTTTTCTCACCAGAACAGCTCAAAAGTTTTATTGATTCCAAGAAGATTATAACCCAAGCAAGTAATGTCTAGGTTATTCATCCTTAATGAAGTATGTGTATGCCTTTCAAGCTATGTCATAACTATTTTTCTTGTTTTCCACAATTTTTTCTCCTTATGTTTTCTGATCTCCTCTCCACGTATAGGGGTACATTTTAAAACATAGCGCAAAGTACACCGGATTTTATAAGATACGTGCATAGCTGCGCGTATCTTATAAAATCCGGGGTCGGTGCGCGCAAGGGGGTACACATTTGTGCAACTTGCGCGTGCCGAGCCCTGCGCGCGCTGCCCGTTCCCTCTGAGGCCGCTCCGAAATCGGACCGGCCTCAGAGGGAACTTTCCTTCTGCCTCCCCCCACCTTCCCCTCTCTTCCCCCTCCTAACCCACCTCCCCGGCCCCCCCCCACCTTTGTCGCACAAGTTACTCCTGCTCGAAGCAGGCGTAACTTTGCACGCGCCGGGTGGCTGCCGCGTGCCATGTTCCGGTCCGGGGGCTGGTCCGGAGGCCGCGGCCACACCCCCAGAACGCCCCCGGGCCGAAACCACGCCCTCAGCACCGCCCCCGGATGACACGCTGACCACATCACGCCCCCGACACGCCCCCCGATGACGTGCCGATCGCGTCACACCCCCTGACACGCCCACCCCAAGAAAGCCCCGGGACTTACGCGCATCCCGGGGCTTTGCACGCGCCGGAAGCCTATGCAATATAGGCTCGGCGCACGTAGGGGCGTTTTAAAAGGGTTATGCACGTACCTTATGCGCGTAATGTTCTAACTTAGGAGTTACCACCCAGGAAAGAGATCTAGGGGTCATAGTGGATAATAAATTGAAATTGTCGGCTCAGTATGCTGTGGTGATTAAAAAAGCAAACAGAATGCTAGGAATTATTAGGAAGGAAATGGCTAATAAAAACAGTGGATGTCATAATGCCTCTGGGTCGCTCCAAGTTGAGACCATACCTTGAATACTGTGTGCAATTCTGGTCGCCACATCTCAAAAAAGATATAGTTGCATATTTTGGCTGCTGGCAACCATAATGAGGGCACTGCAACTCCTCCAGAATGCTGCACGATTGCTGATTACAGATCATAACTTGAGAGACCATATTTCATCAATACTATATGACCTCCACTGATTTCTGATCCAGTGGAGAGTCAAATTTAAAATAGCAATATTGTTGCACACATTGCTTGATGATACTAAATCGCTTCCAATAGTGAAGACGATGCTGTGGATATATAATCCATTGCAGGCACTTCGCTCATCACAAAGAACTTTGTTGGACATACCTATCATTCACCAGGCCAGACTTGTCGACAAAAGGGAATGTGCTTTCTCAGAGGCGACATTTGCAATTTGGATCTTTCTGCCTCAGGATGACACAGTATGCAAAGTCATTTAAAGGTTTACTGAAAACTTTTCAGACAAGCATTCATCTAAGCACAGACTGATGTCGAACTGATTCCAGTAGGCAGAGTTCTGCTTTCTGTATTGGCCTTTCGTTTTTATTTTGTTTTTATTGTTGATGTACCACGGACTGAGTCATTGTATGTATTTTGATGTAAGCCACCTAGGGCCTACATATAGGTGGCTTATAAATACAAATAAATAAACAGTCAGGCAAGATGTTGGATTGGAGTGGATTCCGAGTGTCATAGCTTGTGATTTTTTCTGCAGAATAGGGAAAAGGATAATTCCATTCTTTTCCCCTCTTTGGCCATCTCTGTCTACTTAGTGGAAGTTTTTTAGATGCATCTTCCTTATCGAACCCACAATCTTGGGATTTGCAAAGGGAGTCTCACATCATATTTTTTAATTTCCAACTTGTAGACTTTATTTTATCTTCAGGGGCACAACAATAAAACAGAACAATCGATGAATTATTGGATCCTAACTGCAAAAGGATAAACAGACAGCCTTCCATGCACACAGATCCTAAATCTTGATAGCAGCAAACAAAAAAATTATAGTTCCATCAGCTCCAGGACCACATGGGAAAAACTCTCTGGTTGACCCCATTGATAAGCTTGGTAGGACTCACTGGTAACCTTGAGTCCATCAGCAGGAAATTATTCTTGTAAATATTTATTTATTTTTATATACTGACATTTGATCTGAGATATCACATCAGTTTATATTCAGGTACTGTAGGTATTTCCCTATTTCTAGAGGGCTTACAATCTAAGTTTTGTACCAGAGGTAATGGAGGGTAAAGTGACTTGCCCAAGGTCACAAGGAGTGACAGTGGGACCTGAACCCTGGTCTCCTGGCTCGTAGCCCACTGCTCTAACCACTAGGCTATTTCTCCCCCTCAAGAATATTTGTATCAACTGAGGGAGACAAAGAAATTAATCAAGTTGGCAAAGAGTCAAGCAGAAGAGAGGATTGCCAAGGAGATAAAAAATGGTGACAAAACATTTTTCAGATACATCAGCGAAAAGAGAAAGGTCCAAAGTGGTATAGTGAAATTGAAAGGTGGTAATGATCAATGTGTGGAGAGAGACGAAGAAATGGCAGAAATATTAAACGAATACTTCAGCTCTGTGTTCACTAAAGAAGACCCTGGAGAAGGACCATCTCTAAACAACAAGAAACTGGAGGGAAGGGGAATAGATGAAAATCCTTTTACAGTAGAAAATGTGTGGGAAGAACTAATGAACCTGAAAGTGGACAAAGCCATGGGGCCTGATGGGATTCATCCAAGGATATTGAGGGAGCTCAGAGATGTTCTGGCGGGTCCGCTGTGTGACCTGTTCAATAGATCCCTAGAAACGGGAGTGGTGCCGAGTGATTGGAGAAGAGCGGTGGTGGGACCCGCTTCACAAGAGTGGGAACAGGGAAGAGGCAGGCAACTACAGACCGGTTAGCCTCACTTCGGTGGTGGGAAAAGTAATGGAGTCACTGCTGAAAGAGAGAATAGTGAACTATCTACAGTCTGGAGAATTGATGGACCAGAGGCAGCATGGATTCACCAGGGGAAGATCCTGTCAGACAAATTTGATTGACTTTTTTGACTGGGTAACCAAGGAATTGGATCAAGGAAGAGCACTAGATGTCATCTACTTGGATTTCAGCAAAGCTTTTGATACGGTTCCGCACAGGAGACTGGTGAATAAAACGAGAAGCTTGGGAGTGAGTGCCGAGGTGGTGACCTGGATTGCAAATTGGTTGACGGACAGAAGACAATGTGTGATGGTAAATGGAGCCTTCTCTGAAGAGAGAGCGGTTTTAAGTGGTGTACCGCAAGGATCGGTGTTGGGACCGGTCCTGTTCAATATCTTTGTGAGCGACATTGTGGACGGGATAGAAGGTAAGGTTTGTCTTTTTGCGGATGACACTAAGATCTGCAACAGAGTGGACACGCCGGAAGGAGTGGAGAGAATGAGACGGGATCTAAGGAAACTGGAAGAGTGGTCGAAGATATGGCAGCTGAGATTCAATGCCAAGAAGTGCAAAGTCATGCATATGGGGAGTGGAAATCCGAATGAACTGTACTCGATGGGGGGAGGAAAGGCTGATGTGCACGGAGCAGGAGAGGGACCTTGGGGTGATAGTGTCTAATGATGTGAAGACAGCGAAACAATGCGACAAGGCGATAGCAAAAGCCAGAAGAATGCTGGGCTGCATAGAGAGAGGAATATCGAGTAAGAAAAGGGAAGTGATTATTCCCTTGTACAGGTCCTTGGTGAGGCCTCACCTGGAGTACTGTGTTCAGTTCTGGAGACCGTATCTACAAAAAGACAAAGACAAGATGGAAGCGGTACAGAGAAGGGCGACCAGGAAGGTGGAGGATCTTCATCGGATGACGTACGAGGAGAGATTGAAGAATCTAAATATGTACACCCTGGAGGAAAGGAGGAGCAGAGGTGATATGATACAGACTTTCAGATACTTGAAAGGTTTTAATGATCCAAAAACAACAACAAACCTCTTCCGTAGGAAAATAATCAGCAGAACCAGGGGTCACGATTTGAGGCTCCAGGGAGGAAGATTCAGAACCAATGTCAGGAAGTATTTCTTCACGGAGAGGGTGGTGGATGCCTGGAATGCCCTTCCGGAGGAAGTGGTGAAGACCAGAACTGTGAAAGACTTCAAAGGGGCATGGGATAAACACTGCGGATCCATAAAGTCAAGAGGCCGCCAATGAAGAGTGGGTGACTCGCCAGAATGATGGCTATTGACACAATACCCTTATTAAATAAACATACACATGCTTACTGTGACTCCTACATCGCTCTAAGCTTCAACAGCAAGAGGTAATGGAAAAAAGGATTTTGCACTCACAAAGAGGGGAGTAGCTGGCTTGTTACGGCGGTTACTACCCCAAACCAAATATGCCTGATACTTCACTTTCAATGCATATACAGCATAGCTCTCTGCTTCAATGACAGGGGAGAAGAATATCTGATACTTCACACATCCAGCAGAGCTCTCTGCTACAACGGCAAGGGAGAAGAAAAAGGGTTCACACTCAAAAAGCGGAGAGTAGCTGGCTTGTTACGGCGGTTACTACCCCAAACCAAATGTGCCTGATACTTCACTTTCCATGCATATCCAGCATGGTTCTCTGCTTCATCGGCATGGGAGAAAGACTGATACATCACGCATTTCCAGCATAGCTCTCTGCTTCAACGGCAGGGGAAAAAAAAAAACCAACCAAAAACAAAAACAAAAAACTGATGCTTCACGCATATTCTGCATAGCTTCAACGACAGGGGTGAAGAAAAAAAAAAAAAAAAAGGATTCGCAATCACAAAGCGAGGAGTAGCTGGCTTGTTACGGCGGTTACTACCCCAAACCAAATGTGCCTGATACTTCACTTTCAATGCATATCCAGCATGGCTCTCTGCTTCAACGGCAGGGGAGAAAAAAAAAAAAAAATCCAACAAGGGCTGTACAACATAGTCTAGGTAAAACAAATAAGCATGGGTGTAGCTTGCTTATCGCGGCCGTTACTGCCCCTACTACCCCTAACTAATCAAGCTAGATATTTCACTTGGATGCAGCTCCATCACCGCTCTCTACATTAATGGTGGGGGTGGAAGGGGAATAGAACAAGGAGCTAAGAGAAACAGATAAGAATGAGAGAAAAAATGTGTGAGGCTTGCTGGGCAGACTGGATGGGCCATTCGGTCTTCTTCTGCCGTCATTTCTATGTTTCTATGTTTCTATAATAGCCATAAAAGGCTATGTCCATAATTTCCCTGAGGGCCCTTGCTAAGAGACTGGGTTCCAGAGCTTAGGATCCTCAATTACACCAGCAGCCATTTATACCAGTGAGGCACTGCTGGACTGAAAGAAGCAGTAGGCCTTAAGAGATATAACCAGAGCCAGAGACATAAGAACATAAGAAAATGCCATACTGGGTCAGACCAGGTGCCGTTCCCTTGAGCTCCAAATCCTTCTGCGTTTGATCACATGAATCTTCTACACCACAGAAACACAGACTTATAGATTTATGTCCCTCTAGAGGACATCTCTCTTAGCACAGTTATGTAAAGGAATACTCAATAAGCGCTATCCTGTTCTACAGAACCATCCGCCCACAATGAATAATGATAGAAGTTAAACAGTAGAGGCTAAGTACAAGTACATGTTTCCTATAGCCTACAAATTTAGACCAGAGCAATAGAAGGAAGAGGTTAAGTGCCATCCAGGTAGACATTAAAGACTGACCATTTGAGACCAAGGTCACAGATATGAGAGGCTTTGTGTTTTTAATATAATTTATAATTAACTGAACAGAGCCCTCAGAGCTCTGGTGAGATTTCCAATGGCTTCTCTCAATCTCTTGGAAGCTTTACTAGAAAGCTTTTCAGGTTTATTGTGAGGAAATATTTCCCTCCACAGCTGATATTGTCAAATTTATTGGTGCTGTTTGCTGCCAGAGGCCATAAAAATCTTCTATACATTTTGAGGCCAATATTGAAATAGCTGGATCAGTAGTACTTATCCAGCTATGAGATGACTGCTGAGTATTCGGCTATGTTCAGCGGCCACCAATTAGCCAAATAAGTCACTTATCTGGCTAAGTAGATAGCTGGATAGTCATTGGGTGGGGAACGGGCAGATCAGGATGGCACTACGTATCTGGTTAACTTAACCAGATAAGTGAAACTATTAAGACTTTTCCAGTTAAATTAATCAGATAAGTTAGAACTACTATAGAAGAGGTCTAACAAGTTATATCTGACTAGCTGGCTAAGAATACACAGATATCCAGCAGCATAGCCGCACTGCTGAATATCCCATCTAACTTAACTGCATAAGACATCTGGTTAACTTAAATAAACATTTAATTTTGAATATTGGGCCCTTCATATTTTCTTTCTGACCTAAAGCACCCAAGATAAAGCTTAAAATGTCCTCTTTGTATGTATTATTAGTAGTATAGCAATAAAAGTATGTTAGTGGTAACCCTATTCCATGTAAAGTTGTTTCAGATACTATTAAAGTATAAAACTCCTGAAACTAGTTTGGCAGCATGCATTCTCTGAGGACAAGCAGGATGTTAGTTCTCTCACACGGGTGACATTATCAGATGGATTCCTGTCCTTGGAGAATAACTGTTAAGGTAAGTAACTGCTATATTTTTTTAAATGTCTGCAAGCAACCATTTTAGCTACTATATAAAAACAAATTCTGTGTTAATTTAGGGGCCAATGTATTAAAGTTTAGTGTGCACTCAGAATAGCATGCAATGTACTAAGGCCCTAGTGTGCATGCTAAACCAGTCCAAGAAGACGTTATTGCTTCTGCAGAGCTCACTGGATGCATGCCTATCTATATCAAATTCAGAAAGGAATCATTGTTTCAAGCCCTGAGGAGACCACTACTTGATAATAAATGCAGTCCTCTGGGGATGTTGGGCTTTTACAAATGCATGCACAATATTATGCTCATCTTATGTTCTTTGTGCCCATATGCCCAGAAGAATCGCTACCTCCTTTCTAACCGGGAGCGAAAAGTATACAAGCACAAAGGCATTCCATTCCTGGGCCCAAATACTGTCCCCGTCCCGCTCCTGGAGGAGGAAGAGGTGTTCCCTCAGAGCCAGGTCAATGATTCTCCTCCTCTATTGGAGTGCAGTGCAGTGCAGTGTGAAATGGCCTGGAGATATCATTCACTCCTTTTCCCTTTCCTTTTAGATGAGCAGTGTTGGTTGAGAAAAAGTCAGTGGTAATCACCAGGCCCCAAAATGCTGCTCTCTGCAAGGAGAGAAGAGTGCGCACAGGCTTGGGGAATCTCTTCTCCCACTGGCTGAGAAGTGCTCCTTCTTGGCTACTGGGAGAAGGAACTTGACTGGTCCTAGGGAATGCAAACCAATCAATCCAAAACGATTCACATTTCACATTCAATATGATCTTACAGAGCCAAATCATTTCCAAAGTGCTAACATCCAAACCCCCTTCAAATCAAAGGTATTCATATTTTCTTTTAATTATACCTACCAGCAATTAGTCTATGTAGTTTTGTTGTGAAATTTCTGTAATTACAGAGATCAGTGGATAAATCTGCGGTGCCTTCAGTGGACCAAACTGCAGAATCAAAAACTCTGGAGAATATGGTTCATGAAAGGTTTGCTATTAATGATTAGCCCTGCTGTTTGGATTAATTAAAGTATTGACCTCTGATGTGCCAGTAGCCTGGGGGATGGCACAGTGTGATGCACTGCATGGTGGTGATGATGTTCCCATGTAGGGTGCCAGAGGGGGTTCAATTTGTCATGATGAATGTATACATAAGGTCACTCAGAGCTACATGATCTAGGGCATCTTCAATATTCTGATAATTTATAGAACAGTAGAGGCCTCTCTTTATTACAAAGGTTTTCATAATGAATTTTGATTGTGAGTGGGTATTGTCCCAAAAACAATTGCCATGCATTTGTTAATAAACTTAAAATCTGCTATGATAGCTAACTTTGATTCCCAGTCAGTGATTTTGTAAATAAAGAGAAGCAATTGAAAAATGTGCACCACTGTTCTTATGGATCTCCGGCTAGCCGCTTCGCTCAGGCTGTAGGCTGCATACTGTGGCACGGGAGATTTGTGCTTGTGTCTACGGTCTGATGGGACTAGCAGGCATGGCCAGCACTGGACACAATGGCACCTCAGGCAAGGGTTGCCATTATGTCCAGTGCTGGCACGCTCACAGATTTACTGACTGAGGGGTGTGATGCCCCTCCCGGCTTGGTGCCCAGGACGGTCACCCTTCTTGCCCTCAGCACAGGGAAGGCAGAAAGACATTTTTTGCTACTGTGGTGGCTCCTGTTAGATATGAGGGATAGACTTTTTTAACTGACATGGGTACCTGTGCACTGAGCATGCTGTCTGTTGTGGGATGTTTAAAAACTGGAAGGTGAAGTGGGGGCGTGTGGAGAAGAGGCTCTCCTGTTTCAGGCTGCTTTGGTGTGCCTGTGATTGTCAGTGCCTTTGGAATGCCTTTGATTATGGTGAAAGCAGCTGACTGTGTGGCATCAGTCATACCTGATTGGCCAGAGATGGTCTGTTGCATCACAGAATTCTGATTCCAGTATCCCATGACACAGTTAAAAAAATCTAAGAATAAATATGGAGAGAATACTTGATATTTGCTATTACTTAAAGATTTAATTCTCATTGATTATGAGTGCCGGGGTTGCATTAGTGTCAAAGGCACAGGGTAAATATGAAAAAATCCTCCCTTTCCAGGTTAAGAAACGTAATGGAAAACATTATACACTACCGGGGTTTCTATTTCTGTACAAGGTTTCTGCAATCGTTGTCTTTTTTTTTTCCTCTGAATTACTCTGCCAAGTGCAGAGTGGAATAGCTGGAACTCTTTTCACTTCTTTGACCCAGCTCAATGATCAGAATTTTTTGAAAGATCAATAGTGACAACTATTAAAAGTTGTTTCCACTGACTCTTTTGGGGGTTGGCTAGCCTTACTTTAGAATTTATTACAATTTTGCTATTTTGAATGAAAATTATTTTGGCTGTGTGTGGAACTGGTCAGTGTGATAGCTTACTTCAGCTGATGTTTATATTAATGTACTTCTCTTTTTTTTTTCTTGTTCCTTAATTTCTCTCTTATGGTGGTCTTATTGAGGGAATATATATAATATAATATGTCAGATGAATGCTTTCTCATTTACTTTTCTTTTATTCATATTGAGTTGTAAGCACATTTTTTTCATGATTATGAAATCTTTTTGAAAAATATATACCCCAAATGTTGCTCTTGGAGGCTATTGTGGTTAGAGTGTAAATCACAGTAATTTGTGGATGTCATCAGTCACGCTGAAAGATGCTCCTACCTGATTGGTCTATTGAATCACTGCATTGTAAGTTCTAAAAGTTAAAGACTTTATATAATACTTCTGGAAAATTTTTATTAAATATTTTCTGGTAATTTAATTGCTCAATGAAATCATATATATGATGGTCACTGAGCTCACATATATGGTATGAAATAGTGGCTCAAAAAATGTTTATATGTGATCTAAAATGGGTTTATTCATATTTTTTTCTGTGTGCTATGCACTTGATTTTTTTTCAAATTATTTTTGTGATTATGTGCTGCATAAAACTAGTTTTACAAAAGCTTAATAAAACAGTTCTAGTAACGATTACTTTCTATACAAAGATATTGATACTTTTTTGTACAGAACTCTCTCTCTCTCTCTCTCTCTCTATATTTATTTATTTTTAACTTTTATATACCGACATTCTTGCATTAAATACAAATCATGCCGGTTTACAGTGAAACAGAAAAAGCAGGAAAAAAATTCCTTAGTCGAATACAATGAAACATCTTAGTTAACAAAGGAAACATAGAAATAAATTTTATATATACACAAAGGTTTGCACGAAGGGGTGCACAAAGGGGAGATCCCCTTTGTCGCGCCCCCTTCGGCGTGCGACGCCCGGCACACGACGCCTGGTGTTGAGGCTTTCTTAACTGTCCGATGTTAGTGACGTCATGGGGGGGCGGGTCTAATGATCGCATATAAATGAATAAATAGTGTAAGTGGATATTTGGAGAATTTGTGTCTTTATCACGAAATGTGTGATAAAGACACAAAAGCTCAGAATGCCACTGTTTTTATACATTTCAGGTTGATTTGCATGTTTTTTGTATCCCCTTCACATGTCAGGGGCATAAGAAAAACAGAGAGCCATTTTGTCAGTGGCGTTGCTGGGCACGGAGTCTAGTGGGGTGATCTGGAGGAGGGCTAGTATGGAGGAGGGGGTGTAGATGCTAAGGGAAGTGTTTAAGGTCAGTGGGGGAAACTGGTGACAAGGGTCATGATTTGGGAAAGAGGGGAGGTCCCTGCACCAATAAGCTACTTGCTTAAATTTTTTTTTTTTTTAACTATTCCTGCACTAGGGCCACATCAAAGGGTGGCAGGGAAGTGGGACAGAGGAACAAGTCTCTCCAGATCTGCAGGGGGTTTCTTCTTTATTTGGGGTTGGCAATTTGTCAGGTTGCTTAGGCCCTTGTACAAGATGGCAGCTTGGGGCTGTGGGCCACAATTGCACAGAAATTCAAGAGGGTGGCTAAACTATGGTATTTTTATTTTATTTGGAAATTTTATATACCATCGTTCCATGTAAAGATCACAACGGTTTACATAGTAACATTCATAACATTCAAAGACGGGTTACAGAGGTAATATTCATCAACAGGCAACAAATGAAACGTTCCAATACATATTAACTATAGATCTAGGACATAAGGTGAGAGGTACAGAACAACATATAAGTATGTTGTATAAGTCAGTACGCTGCATTAAATTTATTACTCATGTGTCAATTGATTTCTCTTGTCTTTCTTATTATTGTAGATTTCTGCATTCTGATGTTATTGTTAGGTTATATGCATTTTTGAATAGCCATGTTTTTAGTTCACATCTAAATCTCTTTCTATCTGGTATCAAACATGGCATCTCAGGTAGAGAATTCCAAAGGTTTAGGACCGCAGTGGAAAACACATGATCTTACTTGCGACATGTGTGCTCCGTATTGTGGGAACAGTCAGTAGTCTTATTTTGAGATCCTAGTGTTCATTCGCTGAGGTGTGTATCATTGTAATGTCATGCCGATCATACCAGAGTTAATGGAATGAATGATTTTTAATATCAACATTAATACTTTAAAATACTAGATTGGGATTGTACTGGCAGCCAGTGCAGAGAAATCAGTGAGGGTGTAATGTGATCAAATTTCCTTGCTGATGCATTTTGTAATAATTGTAATGGTTTTAGGATACTTGCGGGAAGACCTAGTAATAAGGAGTTACAGTAGTCTGGGTTTGAGAAGATTAGAGTTTGCAATACAGTACAGAAGTCCTCAAAGGTTAATAGAGGTTTCAACCAATGCAATATACGCAACTTGGTATAACCTGTATTAATTAATTTATTGATGTGCTTTTTCATAGTAAGGTTCTCATCTACCTGAATTGCTAAATCCCATACTTGATTTGAGGGAGTAATTTGAAAATTACCCAGGTCTAGAGCTGGTGGTTTAACTATCGAAGAGTTTCTACTTAACCAAATTACTTCAGTCTTTTTAGGATTTAATGTTTGAATTTTGATAGCTCCTGCTGTATTGCTTTCATATAGGTTGAAAGTGTGGATCCTGTATTTTCCAATGATTTGGAGAATGGAATATAGAGCTGTATGTTGTCAACATACAAGAAGAAAATAATTCCTAAATCTGCCAGTAATTTACACAGTGAGAGCATATAAATATTGAATAGTGTTGTCAAGAGGGCTGAGCCTTGAGGTACACCTATATCAATATGGAAAGTATCAAATATGTGATTGCTCAATTTTACTTGGAATGTTCTATTAGATAGAAAGGAGGAGAACCATCTGTGACCACTAGCGTCAATCCCAATGTTGCTCAGCTGATGGCCTAGCAGTAGGGATGTGATTTCGTTTGTGACGAAATAGGAAATAGAGACGATATTTCCTATTTTGTCACGTTTGGGGGGGGGGGGGGGAAGCGATGAAACGATAAGAAACCCCACGAAATTTCATGTGGTTTTCTTATCGTTTTTTGGAGGGGAGAAAGGGCACATTAAAAAAAACCAAAACCCCAAACACACCCCAACCCTTCCTATTTTATTAAATGCAACTCCCCAAAGCTTGCCGAAAGCCCCTGGTGGTCCAGTGGGGTCCCGGGAGCGATCTCCCCCTCTGGCTGTCGGCTGCCACTAATCGAAATGGTGCCAATGGCCCTTTGCCCTTACCATGTGACAGGGGCTCTTGGTGCCATTGGCCGGCCCCTGTCACATGGTAGGAGCAATGGATGGCCCGCACCATTTTTTAAGATGGCACCTACCATGTGAGGAACAATGTGCTAACCAGTTCACAGAAATAACACTTTTGGGTTTTGTCTTTGACCAACACCAATTTAATACTAAAGATTATGGGATCAGCTTAACACCAGTTTTGAACCCCTGTGTGTAACCCCCAGGCAGGTAGTATCAGATAGGAGCCAAGGAATACACATCTCCATTCGGATATTAAGTGCTCAGTTCACAAAAGATGGTCAAATTACTCTGAGTATCCAGAATTCCCTGAGAGAGTTGCTAATTAACTTTTTACATATCAGATAACTAGCTAATTAGAATGAAAGTACTGCCTCAATCAAAATAAAGCAGTTATCAGATTCTTGCAAGAAAATATGCAAAATTAGCATATGCTTACAAATATATAATAACTTATAAAAATGTTATCATCTGAACTATATAGTAGCATTTTCGTGGGCTACCAGAGCTCCCTTACTACTAATTCACTAACTTAGGCACAGGAGTGACAGACAAGACAGCAAGAGTCTCCTAGTCCAACTCTTCAGGAGTCTGCACAAGATATTATTGTTACAAGCCTTCTTGTGTTGCGAGTTTTAGACCAAAAGCTATGTAAGGGAGCAATTAAGTTGTTGTCCGAAGAACATAAGGATTACCATGCTGGGTCAGACTAAGGTCCATCAAGCCCAGCATCCTGTCTCTGACAGTGACCAATCCAGTATGCATGTACCTGGTTAGCAGATCGCTTCAAGTAGCTCTATTTCCTGTTACTCATTCCCAGTGATAGCAAAATCTGTCTGCCTAATAATGTGTTATAGACTTTTCCTCTGGGAACTTGGTCAAACCTCTTTTAAACCCTGCTAGGCTAGTCACCTTCATCACATCCTCTAGCAACAGATTCCACAGCCTGAGTAAAAAAGTACTTTCTACAATTTGTTTTGAATCTGCTGGTTGTTAGTTTCAATGAGTGTCCCCTTGTTTTAGTATTATTTGAAAGGGTAGATATTTACCCTTTCCATCCCACTCATGATTTTATAAATTTCTATTATGTCCCCTCTCAGCCTTCTCTTTTCCAAGCTGAAGAGCCCTGACTTATATAGCATCTCATCATGGGAGAGATTTTCCATCCCCTTTATCATTTTTGTTGCCCTCCTCTTGTATTGGATAGGCTGATTAGTGGTTATTATGTCATAGAATATACAACACATTTATTTATAAGTATAGAAATTTTGGGCCAGATATTCGTACCTATGCATGGGCATAGATTTGTGCGCGCAACCCAGCGCGCACAAATCTATGCCCAATTTTATAACATGCGCGCGCAGCAGATTTCAACATAATAAAGTGAATTTTAAAAGCAAAATGTGCGCCAAAATCGGGAGATGGACATGCATGTATCACTTATTTGTGGCCATCTGATTTTTAGAAACTGGCACACAAGTACCAATGCATAAATATCTCACATCAGGAGAAAAAAGGGGGTAATGTGGGTGAGGCATGGACATTTCAGAGTTGGGTTAGAAGTTCTATGTTGCTAATGTATAATTATGATACTTGAGTAGGTCTCCCTTGAGGGTGGAGCTAGACAGTGGCGGGGTCAGGTGCTGTGGCATGGTGGCACTGCTTTTGTGGGTTTATATCCCTAGCTGAAGAGATAAGCTGAGCAGACTGGCTGGGTGGCTGGCGATGAGATGAGGTCTTGGAAGGAGAAAGAGAATTGGGATAGAATGGTTCTGTTACTGGAACATCAGCCTGTGCAGCATGCTCTAATCAGGTGACATTGGAGATCAGTGTGGCAGCTCTCTTCCTCAGCATTCTTCTTAGGTTCCCATGAAGGGGCGCACATAAAGGCATGCCCATTTTTTGTGCACCTTTGTTGTGCATCACTGGTGGTGTGCTGCCTCCAGCATAGGTTTTAAAGGGCTGGCAGCATTTGCTGATGTTGTTAGTCTGGGGACAGGTTTTCCAACTGGCCAGTGGAAAGAAGAAGCCCAGGGGAATCAAGATAAAAGAGCTTCTATAATATACTGTATCACTGAATACTTGAATTCTGTCGCTGCCTTGCTGTCACTGTACAACATCTTGCACATCTAAGCCATTCTTGACTTTTCATCTGAAATACTCATCCAAGCTTTTGCCTTTTCTGATATAGCTCTTTATGGCCTTTCCAAATTCCATTTTTTTTAGATGCTTTTTATTCATCTCATAATCTTTTGCATTTGGATTATTGGATTTAATTACTCATCTTTTCGAATCTGAGTTTAAGGTAAGTTACAAATTAGGTATAGTATGTATTTGCCTACCCCAGAGGTCTTACAATCTAACTTGGTATGTGAGGCAATGAAAAGTGAAGTGACTTACTCAGGCTCTCAAGGAGTGTCAGTGGAAGACGTAGGATTTGAATCCTGGCTTCCTTCCTTCTCAATCTGCCACTTTAGTCTTTAGACCACTCTTCCACTGACTGGAGTGAAATAATTATTTAATTAGCTGATTAACAATTCCAGGATCAGATTTAAAAATGTGGTACCCATAGGCACTAGAGTTAGGGAGACCCCTTTTTCATCTTGCCCCTAGATATCATTGAGGCTGGAGAGTCATTCCTATCCCCAAGAAATCATGGGGTAGTGGTGGTGGTTGTAGAAGAATCCCTTCACTATATACTGGTATACCATTTCCCACAGAATTTTTTATGTCGTTAGCCATTTTGGCATTATGTGAGAATTATTTAATTTTTTATGACAATTTTTACAAACAGATTCATGGTACCGCAATGGGTGCCACAGTGGTTCTGAATTTAGCCAACTTGTATATGGTAGCCCTTGAAGAACAACATCTGTATTCATCACCTGTCTTTCAGCATGTGTCAAAGTGGGTACGATATATCGATGACATTTTTTTTCTGTGGCAAGCTGATGAAACAAGCTTACTTTCATTCAGGGATTGGATCAAGTCTTTAGATGTGAATTTTTGTGGTTATGTCACCTATGTTCTATCAAGGCGGACTTTATTACATAAGCAGAGAATTTGTTTAGAAAATTACTCAGGAGAAGATATCCATATCAGCTCATCAAACGTGTGTACAAAAGAGCATATAACGCAGAGAGACAAAGGTTATTATTGGATAAAGTTACAAATGATGAAACAGTTCCTATGGTATCTACATTGAGATGCTCTTCTAAATCTTCATCCATTGCCTTTCTTATATACCAACATTGGCCAATATTACAAATTCATACTGTCATCTCTGAAATTCCTCTTATAGATTTCAGCTGTTGAAGAAATATTAAAGATTATGTAGTACACTCGTATGGCTGAATCGGCTGTACAAGATGATCAACATTCAGCTGGACTTTGGGTTTGTCATAATTGTTCAATGTGTGATCAGGCAATCACAGGCCCCATTTGGCATGACACTACAGAAACGCAGTATCAATCTTATGAATACACGGATTGTACCTCATCCAATGTTATTTACATGATTTTATATCCTTGTGCAAAATTATTTGTGGAAAGAACTAGCTCCTTTCGCACACGCTTGATCGAACATCGTAGCTGCTTACAAACTTCGAAACTGCAGGTTCCTATTGTTTCACATTGTATTCAATTCACACATCAATTTAAGGATCTCAAGTTCAGGTTATTGAGAAGGTTCCTTTGAACCCTCAGTGGGGGGGGGGGAGGGGAGATCCTAAAATACTTTTAAATTTGAAGGAACAACAGTGGAGTTTTGTTTAGATACTGTTCATCCTCGCAGACTAAATAATGCAATTGAGTGGAATTCTTTATAATTATTGTGAAGCTTCTCATGTACAATTTTTTTCTTGACACTTTGGGGTAGATTTTCAAAGGGTTACGCGCGTAATATACGCTCGTAACCCCTGAAAACCTACATCTGCGCGCACCGAGGCTATTTTGCATAGGCTCGGCGGCGCGCGCAAGCCCCGGGATGCGCATATGTCCCGGGGCTTTGAAAAAGGGGCAGTCCGGGGGCGGGGCGCTGATCCGGGGATGGTCCCGAGTCCTCCAGCACAGCGGCCGTGCTGGAGGTTCGCACGCCGGCAGCTGGCCGGCACGCGGAAGATACGCCTGCAAGAGGCAGGCGTAAAAAATAAAATCTTTGCAGCTTTACAAAATAAATGTAGCAATAAACGTACAATTGTGTGGGTTTTTCTCTCTCTTTCTTGGCTTTCTTCTTTCTCCAGGGGCCTCCCTAACCCTTTTGGGCCCTGCTTTCTTATCCCAAGCTAAAGGGATCCTCCCTGGACCAGAATCCCTTGCAGTCTTGGTTCTTAAGGAGGATGGTTCTTTAAGGTGTTTTGAGGGACTTTCTTATAGACACCCTCACATCATGCTACTGGTGCAGTATATGCAGACACAACACTGGTGTTCTTAAATAATAGTAAAGGGCCTGATACAGGAGAATCCCATCGTTCTTTGTAAGAACTCCTCCATCTATGCTTTGCTAAAGGCATGATTTATTTATTTACTTACACATTTTATATACCATTGTTCCATGTATAAATCACAACGGTTTACAAAGTGACATTCATAGTTATCACTCTGCACATAAACAGAGGTGGTATTTATTGACATGCATTAATATTTATTGTATTCCCTCTTTTGGTTTATTTTTCATGTTGAAGTTACATCTGACTGATGGTACATAAATGAGTTTGCTCTGTAGGTAGGTGTCCTTTATTCAGACCTCTGGGTAGAGCCCTGTTGTGATTTTAATTGTACAAAGCTCGCCCAGCGGCTATCCAGGAATCTTAGTGGTGGGGTCCCCAACTTTACAGTAAAACAGTCCTACCTTACTCTGTCTCCTTTTTGGATACCCAGCCCATCCTGGTCCCATAGGTTTGGAGATCGAGTTGGGGTCTCCCAATCTTATTCTTCCATCCAAGTTATTGATATTTCTGGGAGACTTCTGGGGAAAAGCCAATGAGATGAGGCAAGTACTCAGCACTGCAATCCCAGTGGGGAAGGGGGATCCAAAAGCCTCCCCACCTTGCTCAAGTCCAAAAAAATGCTTCTTAAGGTTTAAACTGGATACATCTTCTGCCCTCGCTGTCTCTTGCAGCAGGATCCATCACTGGTGCTTGCTCACCAGGGTTTAGAAAAGGCCCCCAGGTCTATGGTCCCCTGGCGAGAGCCCTTTCACCCCAAAAGCATATCAGGCATAAAAATGTATCTCTCTATAAATTAGTAGAATGATCCTCTGGCAGGGAGTACACGATGAGGTATCACTTCTAAGTGAAACTCCATTTGGATGGAGCTGGGAGCCCTCACCAGAGTGTGAAACTGAAAATTCCTGTTCGGTTTGAGGCATAGTGTGGACTCTTTGTCGCAGTGGTGATGACTCCTCCCATGGGGAGGGGCCCCATGGGGAACCACAGCGATAGGCTAGACTCAGAGAGCAGACACTGGAGATGGAAAGCTTTATTGTACTGCTGTAGATAGATGGTAATAGTGCAGGAAGATATGGCACTGAAGTCCCGCAAGATGCCAATACGTTCAGACAGCCTCAGATGACTAGGTCTCACCCAGATGTATAAGTTTGGTAGTGTTACGCAGAGCAGGATAAGCCGAACCTGGTGGGTGGAAATTGAGAGCTGGATCGTAGAGGTACTCACTGAAGAGTAGTGCATGAATCCTCCTGGTAGATGGTGAAGGTGGGACCCGAGGTCCATGGTGTAGGATACTCAGAGCTGGATAGGCCCTCGAGGAGCGAGTACCTGGAAGCGCAGATGATCCTGAAAAGAGAAGAACGACCCCTGAGGAGCGGTTGTCTAGTTAGTGGTGGAAACCCCAAAAAGTAGTTGGAAGCAAGAGGCTCCCGAGGAGCGGGTGCCCAGAGCTTCTTCAGGAGCGAGATACCCCAGAGGGTAGCGAGGAGTCTAAGCGTGCAGCTTAGAAGTGGTCAGAGAAGCTTAACCGAAGTCCTTGCTAACATTTGTTAGGAGCAGAGCGGAGGTTTAAATACCCGGAGGTATTGTCATCATGCGGTGGGGACGCCCCCGAGGTTCCCACCATGACATGTAGATAAGTGTAGGCAGCATGCGCGCGCGCACCCTAGGAGGCCATGGGAAGGAGCATGACAAACGGGGACGCCCATGCTGAGTTGGAGACGCCGAGGGTTTCGGCACTCGGCACTGGTGGCAGGCATCTTACCCATGGAGGCGGAGAAAGGCAAAAAAGAGTGAGGCAGAACAGTCGCAGCTGTCTGCGACCGACAGACACAACACATCCTTACACTCCAACTGCTTCCTCAAACTGATCCCAGTGTATTCTAAAATGGCTGGGCTAAATAGTGTTCAGGTATTGAATCCAGACCCTCCAGGTGAGAGGGTCTGAGTAGTATGGATTGCTTTTTCTAAAATGTGTTATACAGGGGCAGTGACATCTGTTGGCCAGACCAGGGATGGTCTGCCTCATTTTATATCTATCAGATATTACGTGGTGATACTGTAGATATCAGCAAATAAAGACCACTTGACTTATATAGTCATCCCAGGTGCCTGTCTACGTTTGTCACTGCATACACTGCTCTGTTTCCAATCAGTTCCCTACTTGACCTTTCTCATCACCTTCTGTATCAGTCCCAAGCATTCTTGAATTCTACTATGATTTTTCTGGCTTGCTACCATCTCAATTTAACAAACAGGAGGAAAAGCACAGGATAGCCAATTCCATCTATTAGGAAAGAAAGGCAGCATCATGGTTATGATCACACAATGAGAAGTGAAAGTGGGAATAGATTCAGAGTCCCAAACCTACCCTTGGGGGCCCTGCAATCTATTTTTCAGCAAAGAGATAAATCCTTTTTTGTCCTTAAGCATTGGTATGTTTCTAGATCTCTCCATGCACACCCAGTTTGGAAGGAAGATATTTTTAAATATGAGAACTGAGGTACAGAAATTGGTGGCTTATTTATCTTTGTAATTTCCTCCTAAATGCTGCTCATCTCTTCAAGGGAATGGAATGTTTTTTATGATCTAGATCAATGTGAAAGATTTATTAATTCATATAATAACATGCCTAACCAGGCACAGGCAGTATCCATTAGTTCAGATACTTCTGATTTAATAAAACAGACTTCTTTTTAATTCACCATGCATTTTTTGTTGTCTATTCTTATAGTTATTATTTCTGGGTGTATTACACTCACCTTTATTTGTTCTGCTGTTATTTTCTTTTTCTGCATTCTTGAATTCTATGCCTTTATTTTTGGAGACTTATAACATAGGCCTATGAATTTGTATATATGATGCTGATCTATTTTAGAATTACGTCTATTGTGGAAGCCTCCTAAAAGAGTCAGTGGCAGTGCTGGTCTACCTCCTCATAACTGATTATGGAAAACCTCACATTCTGTCCTCCCAGTGGCAGTTGGCGAGAAGTTGCACACTAAATACTGTGTCTAGATGGCTACAAGCTTTGACCAGCTCCAACTGCCATACTAATTTATAATAGTCAAATCAACACTAAAATGCACCAAGAAGTCTTTGATGACTCCACGGGGTGAATGTTAGATTTTACAGAACACTATGCTCCAATCCTACATAGCATGGTCCAGTACTGAAAGAGGCACATGGATTCACCAACCTTCTCCCTTAAGGTAAATTCCATTTATTATTGGCTCAAGGCAGAAGTGTGAAAAACGATCTTATATGTTCAGCATAAAAATTATTTTCAGCTGCCATCATGAATCTCCACAGTAGCTCTAGATGAACATACTCTCATGGTTGAGGGCATCTAGCCTACAGGAAGAGGTGCAGGAAAGTCTCACTGATGTGCCTTGTACTGGAAGGTCTTTCTTTGGCAGTAGTCAAGAGGATCTCTCCAGTAGTGTTTCTCCACACCAATCCTTTTCCAGCCAACTTCAGTACCAAAGAAATATCAGAATCATGAATGGAGGAAACTATTTTTACATCCAACAAGTTGCTTCCAGTGTCTGACTTGTTCCAGGCAACAACAGTTTAGACCTCATCATCACAAAGATATTTAATTAAAATAACATATATTCTGCTATTCCAGATATCATGAGTCACACACTACAATACAATTCATGAAACAAAATAGAAGTAGAAGCTATAAGCCCCATACAACTACCCAGTCAAAAGCAAGGATCTGTTTTTTATTAGTTTTTATTTTATTTTTTTTTCTTATTTATTTGCTTTATATTCCATTTTTCAGGCACTTCAAACATGATTACATTCAAGTACTATAGATATTTCACTATCCCCAGAGGGCTTACAATCTAAGGCGTTTCTCCTATTCTGGATCTATAGGAAACCCAGTAAATCAGGCCCTAAATTTGTGTTTGAGGCAGTGTGTGTGAGGCAATGTGTGGGGTGAGGTGTGAAGTAACTTGCCCAAGTCCACAGTTTATAGTTAGTTATTTTAGTCTTTGTGTTGGAGAGACTCCCTGTTGGAGGGAGCTGAAGATTTGTGGAAATTGTTGGCTCGCACTAACCATCAATAGATGGGTCCTTCAGATAATACCAGATGGCTACAAATGACATCTGCTGAAAATCTCTCCAAATCACACATTGGCAGGTGAGAAAGAAATTCTGGCAGAAAGGCTAAGTCACCAATTAAATCCTCATGAGTAGCCTTTGAATCAGAATATAGTGAACATTTTTTCTCAGTGAAGAACTCCAAAGTAAACCTCTTTCCAACATATGAGAATTGGAAAGTATCCACATTCTGCTCCAAAAGGAGATCACAAGGCAGACTGGCATCTGATGCTTTTCTCTGCATTGGGCAATGGACTTCTGTATGCATATCCTCTGAAATCTCTTGTGCCAAAACCAGATTTGCACCCAGAAAAGGCCAGCTTTGAGCCGACGAGGAGGATATGTAAGTAGACACTAGAGGGGACCTTAGAGGAGTCATGGGATACCAGAGTGCAGATGTTATTCTTTGGCAATACTTGCTGGGAATTGTAGTTTCAAGGGAATCTAGGCTGAGAAGCCAGGTGGAAGTAATTAGAAAATTGAGAGAAGAACAGAGAAAAGCAAACAGATGGCAAAGAAGTAATCAGAAGTAAACAGGGGCTGGGATGCCATCACAATGATAGAATCCAAATTCTGACCAGTATAGCCCAGGAACCAACATACTGGTAATGAATATCCATTTATGAAGTTTGAGGCAGTCAGCTGCTAGGGGTTTCAGCAGCTTGCCAGCATATAGCATGGAGTTATGACTGCTTGCTTTTAACTCCTCATAGGCTTCTCTGGAATGCCTTAATAAATAATGGACTTTTATGTAGAAATAAAGATATAAATTGTGCCTGCATTTCAACCCTTATCCCTGGAAAAAGGAGAGCAGTTCCCATCACCAAGAGCTTACTGAGAGGAGAACATCACAATGTCATTGTGTAATATTTCCACTTCCAAAGAACCTTACGAGGCCCTAATACAGGTTGTACTGTGCAGTAACTAAACATGTAAAACCAATGTTTTCTTAAATAAGTAAATTCAATTATAAATCATAAAAGAGCATTATGTAAGCAGCACAAAGTTCCAATGTTTGCAAAATGACTCTTATCTCTGGAGGACCACTTTAATTGGTAGACTGTTCACTTCCTTTGTTTGGAAATGTCGAGCTTTTCATTTCTGTGGGCTACAGAATCTCTATTCCCATCTGACCAGGTGCTATAATTGCTTGATTGAGTTAAATACTGAGCAATTATTTTGTCATTTCCTGTCTTTAATAATAGGTTATGCTAATTATACTGTATAAGTCTGTAGATGGTGCTGTTTTATGAACTGTATAATTAATTAGTGGTCTTTTATGTGTTTTTATCGCTTCTAATAGCGAGGCCCTGGACAGTGTCTGTAAATTGAATTGATACAAGTATGGGTTTTTGCCTGTTTTTGTACATCATTAGAATACAGCTGTAGCCCAGAGGAAATTGTTAGCTTGATCTTTCACAGTATGACTGTGCTAACTGGGTTGGGTAGGAAGTTTTTCAGTTCTTTGGCTTCACACTTTGAAGTAGCTGTCTTTAGTCTTGATTATTTACAATGTATCATTTCAAAATGCTAGTGAAAAACCTTTAAAAACAAAATGGTTAAGTCCTAATCTACTCCATCTCTCTCTCTCTCCCTGGTTTTCCATCTGGGTTCAGGGTCTTACTTTAAAAAATGTACAAGAACGTCTGATACTGAAAGTAAAGTGCTATAATTGATTTCTTAGCCAATAAATACTGGCATTAAAATGTTTGACATCTAAAACCAATTACTACCTGGAGTGACCACACACCCAGAATTAAGATGCTATAATATAGGTAGCCAGGACATACACTTCCCTCTGCATTCACCCTTTTACAAGGAACCAAACAATAAACACACAGACAACAAAGTGGAATCAAAAGGCTGCAGCTTTATTACATAAACAACCAAGGTGCCCAAGCCCACCAGGACCCAATTTAAGGAACTCCCATGACCCCCGCCACTGCCCAGCAAGAAGCCAAATCTGTAGACCCCCGCCACTGCCCAGCTAGGATCCATATCGGGACAACTGCACCCAGTTGCTTCCCGAAGTGTTCAAACCTTACCACTGTCAAGTCAGCAGACAATTCAGTATAACACTGAAAACCCCAAACAGGCTCGGGCAACCCGCCATAGGCACAGGTATGAAAATAACTTGTGACCCCAAAATTTGTGGCCCCCAATTCCTAACAGAACAAATCCTCCAAGGCCTCCTGAAATTTCAAGAATAAGCCCAAACCCATAAAAGACAAATGAACCCCATCTTCTCAGAACAACCCCGACCCCAAATCCCATGATCACTCATGATGGATATGCTGACCCCCCCCTCCCCCCCCCATCAATTTTAGCCAAGCACCAATCTGTTGATTGTCCTTCACCCGACTCCTGCATCAAATTACCTTGTTCATGTCAGAAGGCCTTGCAATTATATCCTACCAGCAAATTTTAGCAACTGGTAATAAAATGGAAATAAATATTAAATCTTTCCTGACCATGCTGATAAATTTGTGTCCTGACATTTTACCCCAGTCATTCCCCCCTAAATGAATAATCAGCACATGTGGCTGCCCATTGTGTTCCAAACCCTGCCACAAACATGGGATGCGTTCATCCCAAGGCATCCTCCTGTGCCTCAACCATCAAACTAAGACGCCCCCTCCGAGTTAAGTCCAACTGAGACCTGTATGGGCGTCCACATGAATGCCTGTAGGCCCACACAACAAAAGAATGTCCAATAATCCAAACACCATGCCCCGAGCATGCAGAACCTGAAAAGAAAAAGCAATTAGTAAAATGCACGCACAACATAACGGTCCTGGATGGACATAACCCTCAAACGCATCGGACCTCAATCTACCGAACCTCTGAATTACCCCGCCTGATAGGCCAGATCAAGCCGCCGAAGCTGCAGCTCTAGTCCTAAACGAGTGAGTCTCAAACCGACTCACATCCAATCCTATTACAGACAAACTAGACCTTAACAGCATAACGAATTGATATTTAGTTAAAGGGCGAAGGTCCGAATGTATCAAAACCTGAGAGCCCTTCGCCATCTGAATCCAAGAAAAAGGAAACGAATAAGCCATCAGACACATAATCAAATCCGGGATAGCCCACAGATCGAAATTCCCCTATTACCCTGATCAGTTTTGGATCTGGAAATGTAAAGGTCACATGCTTAGCTAACAACCCCATCAGCTCGGTTCCTTTTGATGCTCTAGCCACCAACTCACTAACCCAAAAAGCCCCCAAAAATGCCAGTACAAAAGCCACATGAAAAGATAGCATTCGTATGGAGATATGCAAATGCTCAAAAGACATCCCATAGCTTAAGCCGAATATCATGTGTAATGGGTAACCGCCCATCAGGGTCACGCACAACACCTCTGGACCACCCAAGCAACAGTCGCAGGACCAAAGAACAGCCCATTGGAAGCCCCAACTGTGAGCCTGCATAACAAATGAGACCCCTGCCAACTTGATACCGATGCCTTGGAAACCTCATATGCTCTTGTCTTCTCAATAAACTGAATCAAGAAAACATCTGGAACGGGCTCCCATCACCAACCCAAAGATGCAAAGAAAGACACCACCTTATTAGCATCATTTACATAACCTGTCCAGTAGATGGGGCTAGTGATGATTGTAGCAGCCTCCATGCTTCAGGAACCAAATTTCCAAAGGAAAGGCAGTACAGAAGCTCCATATGGGTCCACTTTGGAGCAAGCTTGCAAAACAGCGCCGACTTGGAACGAGAAAGAGAGGAAAGACAGCACTGGCAGAAAATGTAACAGACTGAATTCAATGTCAGTTGTTGCAATCATGGATCAGAAAACCTTTCTTTTTTAATTTAAACTTTGAGAAATAATTCTTTTTTTCAATTTAATAAAATAATTTTTCCAAATTTATTTATGTCCTGAAGGTATTTTCTCATATACCCCACAGGATCATTAATATCCAATATTCAATTGTTGATATGCTAATGTAAATTGCCCAATAAATTTTACATCTCAAATGAATCCAAAATTAATCTGTCCACTTATCTGTACTTTGCTTAACACAGGATTTTCTTCTACGTATCCCAAATGGATTACAGCAATCTTGATCTTCACATATAAACACCAATGTTGACGTTTCACTTATCGCTGCATCAGTGCAATCTATGTTCAGAGATCAACAAATAAAGTTCTTTTTATCTTTTACAATATAATTACACACCTTATTTAATTTATTGAATACTCACAATTTCATCCTGTGATAGCGCATCTTTTCTCTTGATTGTTTTGGGCTTTAAAAACAAACATGGCCATACTCTCTATTTAAAGCACCTAGAATTCCAAATATGTGCCAATCACAACAGACATTTACGTGTTTTGAAAAACAACATAATGTGTGCAGGGCTTTCACTCTATATAATGAAAACATAGAATGGCTCAAAGCCTCTCTTCACTTTCAGACCCCACAAAGAATCAACCACTCCACCAGCAACGGGACCTTACCAATACCTTCGCCTAAATTAGCGCATCTCATGTCTATGAGAGATCGAGCGCCATCTTTAGCAGGCCCCTGTATATGGAACTCCATACCACAAGAACTGAGATTAGAGCCTAATTCTCGCAATTAATGACCACAAGTACTCCACTCAACTTTGCATATAAATTTAGTTGAACCATAAAGCAGAATCTCCCTTTTATATAGCTATTAGTTTTTATCTTTTTACACTTAATCTTACTTTTTAAATGTTATGCTTATATTCGTTTTATTCTTATTTTATTGAGTATGTTAATGTAATCACTTTTTAAATTTTCTGATGTAACATTTTCATTTCTATACAACTGTTTTATATATTTTATTGTAAACCGATGTGATGTTTTAACAAATGTCGGTATAGAAAAGCAAATAAATAAATAAATAAATCTAATCCTGTTTCCTACTACATATAGCATTAAACGACATCCTCTTTATGTTATGTATATATAATATTCACCTTAATGTTTTTAAGTATTGATACAAATTAGAGTGCTCCATTCTATTTTACTTTAAGAACCAGGTTCTTCGGCATGTAACTTAAAAATCCATTGCTGTTCCTTTTGATATAAGAATCATTCATTATCTCCCCCACTCAAATTCCTTGCAACATAATCTATGGCAAACCATTTCAGATCCTTTATCTGATGTTTTTCTCCTACACAATGTGACACAATGGGAGCAGTTTCTCTATTGATTCGTAAACAACTCTTGTGCTCTCCGTTGTGTTGCATGTTGTAATTTATATTTTTGCCCAGTTTAAAGTGTCCCAAAATACTTTTGCTATCCACTGTAGGAGAAGTAGGTACAGTGGATGGCAAAAGTACTTTGGGGCACTTTAAATGTGGTCATTGATTTGTGATCAAACTTTACAAATCAAGGAATACACGAGTTCAATAACTGGAGAAAAATATAAATTACATTTCACTAATTGTCAAAAAAGTTTTGTTGTATATATTATTATTCGTCCGTATGAAAAATTAATGTAGGACAGACTACTAGATCTTTAAGGCAATGCATCGGAGAGCATAAGAGTGCTCTGACCCCTATGAAATATTCTCTTACCATTTTGATGGGTACTAATCAAAATGGTAAGAGCCCTCCTGCGAGCACCATTGTAGCTTGCTAAATGTTGTAAATGTTGCAATCTAGCAGTGCTTCACTACTTTCCAGGCCAAAAAAAATTTGTGTATCCCACGTTAAGTGCATTTTAGTGTGTATGACAAATTTCTTCTGACATGCACACTAAAAATGTATTTTAGCAAGAGTTTAAATGCATATGACCCTTACAGTTGGATGGCATTAACATTTGCTCATGCTACGTGTTCACTGGGAACATATAGTACAGTTCTAATTTTTTAGTCACGTCTTAAATCAGTGTGTGACACGTACTCCCATAAGGACTGTAACTACTATAATGTGGGGATCATGAATTTGAAAACCATACAAATGTATTTGGTCACTGAAACAGGAACAGCAGTTCACATAATCCCTAATCATACCTGATAGCAACTTAATGCTTATTTTGAGTTTGCTAGGTTGCAATCAGCCAGAGAATAGAAAAATAAACCTGTTTTTAAAACCTCACAGCCAGTTTTCAGGATATCCATAAGGAATATACATGAAATAAATGTGTGTGTCATGGATAGGGGAATGTGAGCTCTTGGACCGATCCAGAGTTGATACTGCCTAGTTTGTGAAACATGGACCAGGCCTCTGCAGGCAGCAACGAATATGCCATGGGCTGGGATGGTATGAGGGCAACTTTACCAGCCTCTTTCCCCTCTGGTTCAGCCTTTGGGTTCTGAGGCCATAGGACTTGGGGCAGAGAGCCATAGAGACCAAGCAGATGGTCAGGGCAGGAAGAGATCATCAAGGTCAGTGTCCAGGCACAGGTTGAGGCAGGCAAAGATCAAGGAAGGTCAGAAGGCAATCCAGGTCAGCAACAGAACAGTCCAAGGAAAGGCTGACTGGAGAGGCAAGGCAAGGCAAATCAAAGGGGAACAGCAAGGCAAGGATGGCCAATGCAAACCACACTGTAAGCAAGAGTACAGCAGGAGACCTGATACTGAGGCACTGGCTGGAAGCAGAGGACTCACTTATAGAGCTAGGCAGGATATGATGTCATCAACCAGTGCCCAAGGAAGTCCTGGTAGCAGAGCCCATAAAAGGGGCTCCTGGTGCAGGATGTGCTGTACATGGCTTTTGATGCTGCACAGAGGATGTGCAGAAGGAAAAAAATGTGTTTCGTTTCGTTTTTCATTTTGCCGGGACCCAACTTCTTTTCATTTGTTTCATAGGGGGAAAAACCAATTTGTTTATTAGTTTCATTCATTTTTCGTTTCCCATTAAAGTCAATGGGGGAAGTATTTGCAGCCTATTTTTGGCTGCAGAATTGGGGTTTTCTTATCAATTCTGATGGAACTTCTGGGGAGCTATCATCAGAATGAGAAAAGAGCTCCAACGTACTTAGACTGTGGCAAAGTGGCACCAAAGTGGCAAGAATAGCCTAAGGCACTGTAAAGGGGCAAAGGGGTACCAGGAGTGGCAAGAGTGCTTTAACAGAGGTGCAAAGCAGCAGCGAGAGTGTCAAAAACACACCACAGCCTGAAAAGAGAGCACTGATAACAGTTGCATGAACCATCGAAGGCAGCACGACAGGCAAAGTGGCAAGACAAGTGGCATCAACATCCTTACAGCACAATGAAGGGGGAACATAGCAAGCAGAAAGAGTGTCAGAAAAAACCACAAGGTGCCGATAAAGGGACAAAGGAGCAGAAAGACTAGCACCAACACACTGAGGAACCATGATAGTGGCAAGAACACCACAAGGAGTAGAGTGAGTCATCTGGTGTATGGCAGCAAGGCAGAGTGGCAGAAAGTTGATAGGGGCAAAACAGGCTGGAATAACGGAGGTAGTCTGGTCCCTGTGGTTTTGATAGGGGCAAGACAGGCTGGCAGAGCTGAGGTAGTCAGGTCCCTGTGATTTTGATAGGGGCAAGACAGGCTGGCCCCATGGAGAGTTCCCTTTCCTTTGCACAGGAAAGAGCTCCCTAGAATGGGTTTGCCCCTAGAGTGGGTTGGTTCTGTTGGCGTCTAGTGAGCTCTCGCTGGTCTTTTAAAATCTGGTGGACATAGCAGATATACAAACAAGAATTTTGAAGGCTGAGGTGGAGGAGGTTTCCATGTGAACAGCAGTTCAACATGGGTCAGCGGGTGTTAAGAGATAGGCGACACCCGGGGAGAGTTCCCTTTCCTTTGTGCAGGAAAGGGCTCCCTGAAATGGGTTCACCCCAAGAGTGGGGCACAAGCCTGGGCAAGTGTGGCAACGTGGAGGAGGTTTCCATGTGAACAGCGGTTCTGGTTCAACATGGGTCAGTAGGTACTAAGAGATAGGCTACACCCGGGGAGCGTTCCCTTTCCTTTGCACAGGAAAGGGCTCCCTGAAATGGGTTGGCCCCTAGAGTGGGGCCCAAGACTTCAAAGTGTGGTGATGTGGAGGAGGTGCGATCCAGGTAACTGTAGACTAGTGAGCCTGACTTCAGTGCCGGAAAAATAGTGGAAACTATTCTCAAGATTAAAATCATAGAGCAAATAGAAAGACATGATTTAATGGAACACAGTCAACATGGATTTACTCAAGGGAAGTCTTGCCTAAGAAATCTGCTTCATTTTTTTGAAGGGGTTAATAAACATGTGGATAAATGTGAACTGGTAGATGTAGTGTATTTGGATTTTCAGAAGGCGTTTGACAATGTCCCTCATGAGAGGCTTCTAAGAAAACTAAAAAGTCATGGGATAGGAGGCGATGTAATTTCGTGGATTACAAACTGGTTAAAAGACAGGAAACAGAGAGTAGGATTAAATGGTCAATTTTCTCAGTGGAAAAGGGAAAACAGTGGAGAGCCTCAGGGATCTGTACTTGGACCGGTGCTTTTCAATATATATATAAATGATCTGGAAAGGAATATGATGAGTGAGGTTATCAAATTTGCGGATCATACAAAACTATTCAGAGTAGTTAAATCAGAAGCGGATTGTGATACATTACAGGAGGACCTTGCAAGACTGGAAGATTGGGCATCCAAATGGCAGATGAAATTTAATGTGGACAAATGCAAGGTGTTGCATATAGGGAAAAATAACCCTTGCTGTAGTTACATAATGTTAAGTTCCATATTAGGAGCTACCACCCAGGAAAAAGATCTAGGCATCATAGTGGATAATACTTTAAAATTGTTGACTCAGTGTGCTGCAGCAGTCAAAAAAGCAAACAGAATGTTAGGAATTATTAGGAAGGGAATGGTTAGTAAAACAGAAAATGTCATAATGCCTCTATATCGCTCCATGGTGAGATTGCATCTTGAACACTGTGTACAGTTCTGGTCGTCCCATCTCAAAAAAGATATAGTTGCGATGGAGAAGGTACAGGGAATGGCAATCAAAATGATAAAGGGGATGGAACAGCTCCCCTATGAGGAAAGGCTGAAGAGGTTAGGGCTGTTCAGCTTGGAGAAGAGATGGCTGAGGGGGGATATGATAAAGGTCTTTAAGATCATGAGAGATTTTGAAAGAGTAGATGTGAATTGGTTATTTACACTTTCGAATAATAGGAGGACTAGGGGGCATTCCATGAAGTCAGCAAGTAGCACATTTAAGACTAATCGGAGAAAATTATTTTTCACTCAACGCACAATAAAGCTCTGGAATTTGTTGCCAGAGGATGTGGTTAATGTAGTTAGTGTAGCTGGGTTCAAAAAAGGTTTGGATAAGTTCTTGGAGAAGTCCATTAATGGCTATTAATCAAGTTTACTTAGGGAATAGCCACTGCTATTAATTGCATCAGTAGCATGGGATCTTCTTAGTGTTTGGGTAATTGCCAGGTTCTTGTGGCCTGGTTTGGCATCTGTTGGAAACAGGATGCTGGGCTTGATGGACCCTTGGTCTGACCCAGCATGGCAATTTCTTATGTTCTTAAGAGCCCTTTTAATCCCTAGGTCATCTAATGGTCCAACTGACTCCCTCACAGGTTTCATGCTTCGGATATATTTTTAAAAGTTTTTATTATGAGTTTTTGTCTCTATGGCCAACTTCATTTCAAATCTTAGCCTGCCTTATTAATGTTTTACACTTATCTTGATAATGCTTACGCATTTTCCTATTTTCTTCAAATGGATCCTTCTTCCAATTTTTGAAGGATGATTTTTTTGGCTAAAATAGCTTTTTTCACCTCACCTTTTAGCCATGCCGGTAATCATTTTGCCTTCCTCCCACCTTTCTTAATGCATGGAATATATCTGGACTGTACTTCTAAGACTGTAATTTTAAACAATATCCACACCTGTTGTACACTTTTAACCTTTGCAGCTGCACCTTTCAGTTTTTTCAATTTTCCTCATTTTATCAAAGTTTCCCTTTTGAACATTTCTCATCTTCAGGTTTTTTTTTTCTCCCCCTCCTGAATCTAGGGTGAGACAAAAAAATGACAACAATATATATGTGGATCATGTTTTCTGTGTAGATGTGTGGCAACCCCCGGTCAGCTAATAGATGGACTTATATCCCTACCATAGAAGTTAGCTAGTAAAAGGAGATGCTACTTTTCAGTACCTCCCCTAGAGACTGCCTGTAGTAGATGTCTCTGTTGTCATTAGTTCAAATTTGATCATGTTATGATCACTATTGCCAAGCAGCCCCACCGCTGTTACCTCTCTCACC
Organism: Rhinatrema bivittatum; assembly: GCF_901001135.1. Lineage (NCBI taxonomy): Eukaryota > Metazoa > Chordata > Amphibia > Gymnophiona > Rhinatrematidae > Rhinatrema > Rhinatrema bivittatum. The sequence goes on along the minus strand of NC_042619.1, from coordinate 315,468,124 downwards.
AAATCCTACATTCCACTAAGAATTAAATCTAAAATAGTTCCCTCTCTCGTTCATTCCTGAACCAATTGCTCCATGAAGCAGTCATTTGTTCCATCCAATAATTATAGCACTGTCCCATTGGTTATCCTTCTTCCACCAGGTCTCTGAGATGCCAATTATATCTATCTCATCATTCACTGCTATGCTTTCTAACTCTCCCATTTGAATTCTTAGGCTTCTGGCATTGGCATACAGACATTTCAAAGTGCATTTTTTTGTTTGTTTTACCAACATTCTTTTCAGTAGATATAGATAATTTGGAATTCTTTAGCTCAAGTGATTCTTTACTTATAGACACAAGGGCTACATTTGCTTTTATTGGAACCTCTCTGTTGGGATGTCCTAACTCTCCTGTTTCATTAGTATCCTTCAATGGTACATTCCTCCGATCCATGCATTGCTGAGTGACTTGTTTTTCCCACTTGTTCTACTTTAAAAGCTGCTCTATCTTCTTTTTGAAAGTTTGTGCCAGCAGCCTGGTTCCATTTTGGTTAAGGTGGAGCCTGTCCTTTCTGAAAAGTCTCCCCCTTCCCCAAAAGGTTCCCCAGTTCCTTACAAGCTGAATCTCTCTTCCTTGCACCATAATCTCATCCATGCATTGAGACTCCGGAGCTCTGCCTGCTTCTGGGGACCTGCACGTGGAACAAGGAGCATTTCAGAGCATGCCACCCTGGAGGGTCTGGATTTCAGCTTTCTATCTAAAACCCTGAATTTGGCTTCCAGAACTTTCCTCCCACATTTTCCTATGTCATTGGTGCCCACATGTACCACAACAGCTGGCTCCTCCCCAGAACTGTCTATAATTCTAGGTGATGCATGAAGTCTGCCACCTTTGCACTAGGCAGGCAAGTTACCAGGTGGTCCTCACGTCCACCAACCACACAGCTATTTACATTTCTAATAATCGAATCACCAACTATGATGGCCGACCTAACCCTTTCCTCCTGGGCAGTTGCCCTGGGAGACTTGTCCTCAGTGCAAGAGGGCCATGCATCAGCTGGAGAACAAGTCTTTCAACAGGATCACTTCCTGCTACACCTGAGTAATACTCTCCAACTGATAGACCTTTCTGATCCAAGGCACAGCTCCCGGTAGCAGCCTCCCCGTTTCATCCCTTCTGCCGGGGCTCCCGAGGCCCAATCGGGGCAGGAGCCCGCCCGCTTTCTAATAGCGAGCCGTGCAGAGGAGGCAGACGGGGAAAACGAAAACAAAACTGAAAAAGGAAAAAAAGGAAGAAAAAAAGAAGGAAGCGACGCCCAACGCACGTGGAGAGTCTGCCGCGCCCCCGACAGGCTCCCGGCCTATCAGAGGGCGCCATCATGGGCTTTAAATCGTATGGACCTCCCAGCGGCGTCGCGCGCCCGAAGGAGCGCGACCTAAGGGGCCTGCCCCTTAGTGCACCCCTTTGTGTGCCTTTGTGAGGATTCAAAATAAAGTCCTTCCTTCGCTTCTCAGCCTTGCCACAACAGTGTTACACACTTATCAAAACCAACACACTTGCAATCCTTCCGCCTCGGCCTACTGCTGTCCCGCTCTCATCCATCCACGTCCAGCTCTCATCCATCCACGTCCAGCTCTCATCCAGCTCTCATCAAGCTCTCATCCATCCACGTCCAGCTCTCATCCATCCATGTCCAGCTCTCGTCCAGCTCTCATCCATCCATGTCCAGCTCTCATCCAGCCCTCATCCATCCACATCCAGCTCTCATCCATCCACGTCCAGCTCTCATCCAGCTCTCATCCATCCACGTCCAGCTCTCATCCAGCTCTCATCCATCTACGTCCAGCTCTCATCCAGCTCTCATCCATCCATGTCCAGCTCTCATCCAGCCTTCATCCTTCCACATCCTGCTCTCATCCATCCACATCCAGCTCTCATCCAGCCTTCATCCTTCCACGTCCTGCTCTCATCCAGCTCTCATCCATCCACGTCCTGCTCTCAACAAACCACTAAGGGCTTCACCCCACTCAGCTAACATTTTTCTGCAGAGACAAGCCTCATTCAGACATCATTAATTCATCCTCTTCTTCAATATCCTCTTGGGGCTCCAATCATGCTCATGTTCCCTATCCCCACCATAAAAAACCTATACCATAACTGTATAAAACGCTCTGATCCTACAGTCCCCCAACTTCAGCGTCTGATACCAATTATGACATCCCCACTCACTCAATTCCTTGGGCTTTCCTTTTTCACACTAACACTCTTCAACACCCAATCAATTTCGAAAAAAACCACATTTAATCAATGACTATCTCCTAGACTCACAACCGGATATATGTGCAATCACTGAAACCTGGTTGAAACCCACAGACCTAGCCCTTATAAATCAACTACCTATTCACCTCTATGATATCTATTCAATACCTAGACCTAAAAAAAGAGGGGGGGGGGGGGGACCTCTGCTTAGCTGCAAAAAAAGAGCTGAGTCTATCCCTACAGATCTCTATACATACCTCACGTCTGGAATTTGCCCTCTTTAGCTCTAAACATCTCCAAATTTGTTTATTCTACGCTCCGCCCGGCCTCCTAGACTTGGATCCATCTCCACTCATCGAGCTCATTGCCAAACACATCAAAAAATGACACCCCAGCAGTCATCCTGGGATACTTTAACCTGCACATTGATGTGACCCCCCCTTTCTTCTAACTGCAAAATACTATTATCTTCCTTCAAGGCTATGGGCTTCTCACAAATCGTTAAAAGTCTCACCCACAAAGCGGGGCACACACTGGATCTTATATTCATAAACTCTGGCCTCACACCTTCTTCCCCCCCCCTCTTTGCTCCCCTATCCCATGGTCAGACCATCTAATGATCACAACGGATCTCTGTATCAAAGACAACCCTTTGTCAACAACCACTAAAACCACAATCCACTATAGGAACTCTTGCTCTATGGAAGACCTTACCTCTCACCTTTCATCGGAACTCACCAACCTTGACCTTTCAGATGCAGAAGCAGCCATCTCTACATGGCACAGCATCACAAACAAGGTGGCAGAAAAACTTTGCCCCTTAAAAACTAAAGAGCTCAACCCATCCTGTAAAAACAAAAAAAATGGTTCACTCAAGAACTAAAAAACATCAAACTAGAACTGAGAAAAAAAGAACACGCATGGCGAAAGAGACGATCCAATGCTACACTAAATGAGTACAAAACCCTCATGCACAGTTACAGAAACAACATCCTTTGCACAAAGAGAGATTTTTATGCCCACAATATTCACAATTTTTCCTTTGATGCCAAAGCACTGTTCTCATATGTCTCAGAGCTCACAAAACCCACCTCCCCAGTTATCCCTGATGATCAAGCTCAATCCAGATGCACTGAACTTGCACAATTCTTTGAAAACAAAATCCTGAAGTTAATAGCACCTCTGGCTATGCATAATATAAAACCTACTTCTCTCCTCTCTCCCCCCTCCAGCCAGAAAGCAAACCTAGAATCCTTCGAACCCACTTCCACACTCGAAATTGAATCTATTCTCAAAAAGATGAAACCCTCCAATCATCCGATAGATGCCATTCCATCCAAATTACTACTCGCCATCCCAAACATCATTGCGAAGCCCTTAGCAGAGATCATCAACCGTTCGTTAACCCAAGGAGAAGTACCAGACATGCTAAAAATAGCCACCCTCAAACCTCTCCTCAAAAAACCCAACCTGAACCCAGCAGACCCGGCCAATTTTCGCCCCATCGCTAACCTACCGTTTATCGCCAAACTTATGGAGAGAATAGTTAATAAACAATTGTCAGAATTCCTAGAAGACCAGAAGATTCTCACAACAACCCAATTCGGATTCTGCAAATCTCTCAGTACGGAATCCCTCTTAATCTCACTGACAGACAGAGTCCTCTCCGGACTGGATAAAAAGACCCCCTACCTCTCCTGACACTTCTAGATATATCTGCAGCATTTGACACTAGGGATGTGAATCGTTTTTCAACGATTAAAATTATCGTCCGATAATGTTAATATCGTCTTAAATCGTTATAGAACACGATACAATAGAAATTCTAACGATTTATCGTTAAAAATCGTTAAATCGTGTTAGTGCGCACTAACGGGAGTTAGTGCGCACTAACTCCCCGTTAGTGCGCACTAACTCGATTTAGTGCGCACTAACTGAAAATGATACAAATAAACACTTTCCAGGTCACTGAAGGTCAGTTAGGAATGAATATGTGTTCCTATTGGCTGGCTGCCCTCTTATCTATTGATGTTACCAAGGTTACCACTGAGGTGATGGTTGGGGGGATGGGAAATGGAACTGGAAACTAACGAACACCAACAGAAAATGAAACAAAGTGTTCACACTTCCCAGGTCAGTAAAGGTCACTTAGGAATGAATATGTATGTATGTATTCCTATTGGCTGGCTGTGCTCTTATCTATTGATGTTACCAATATGGTTGGGGGGATGTGAAATGGAAACAGTTGGAAGCTTGACAAAAAAAGTAATGTAATGATCAGCACTCACGTGACTAGAACTTGTTTGTTTATTATTTTTGTTAGCAGGCACCTGAAATGCTAGTGCATGTTGAATTTGCCAATCACTGTGCATTTTAGAAAGGTGGTCCTGGCTGGAACTGTACACAGTTCAAATATATGTAATTGATTGTTGGTAAGTGTATTTTTTAAGTAGCCACACTGGCACCAGTATGTTTACTTTTCCTCCTACTTAACTCACTAGCTCAGCTTGTGTGTTGTTTTTGTTTGGTGTGAGGAGAGCAGAAACATCAGATCTTTATTCAATCTACTACAGTCATCTCTTACATTGCCCTATCCCTATTAATACCAGGAGTGTTGTGATCTTCCTGCACACAGTGCCCTAACCCTGATACCAGTCTGAGACAGCTCCCTCCCTGCATTACTAGTGAGAGGCTGGCTTCACAGACAGGGGGGAGCTGCCTGACCCTCACTCCTGACTTCCCCCATGTCCCAGCTAGTGAATGGTGTGTGGGTGAGGGGGGGGGGGGGAGGATGGTGAAGTCTGAGACAGCTCCCTCCCTGCATTACTAGTGAGAGGCTGGCTTCACAGACAGGGGGGAGCTGCCTGACCCTCACTCCTGACTTCCCCCATGTCCCAGCTAGTGAATGGTGTGTGGGTGAGGGGGGGGGGGGAGGATGGTGAAGTCTGAGACAGCTCCCTCCCTGCATTACTAGTGAGAGGCTGGCTTCACAGACAGGGGGGAGCTGCCTGACCCTCACTCCTGACTTCCCCCATGTCCCAGCTAGTGAATGGTGTGTGGGTGAGGGGGGGGGGGGTGGATGGTGAAGTCTGAGACAGCTCCCTCCCTGCATTACTAGTGAGAGGCTGGCTTCACAGACAGGGGGGAGCTGCCTGACCCTCACTCCTGACTTCCCCCATGTCCCAGCTAGTGAATGGTGTGTGGGTGAGGGGGGGGGGGGGAGGATGGTGAAGTCTGAGACAGCTCCCTCCCTGCATTACTAGTGAGAGGCTGGCTTCACAGACAGGGGGGAGCTGCCTGACCCTCACTCCTGACTTCCCCCATGTCCCAGCTAGTGAATGGTGTGTGGGTGAGGGGGGGGGGTGGATGGTGAAGTCTGAGACAGCTCCCTCCCTGCATTACTAGTGAGAGGCTGGCTTCACAGACAGGGGGGAGCTGCCTGACCCTCACTCCTGACTTCCCCCATGTCCCAGCTAGTGAATGGTGTGTGGGTGAGGGGGGGGGGGAGGATGGTGAAGTCTGAGACAGCTCCCTCCCTGCATTACTAGTGAGAGGCTGGCTTCACAGACAGGGGGGAGCTGCCTGACCCTCACTCCTCCGGGGTATTGTGATCTTCCTGCACACAGTGCCCTATCCCTGATACCAGGGGTGTTGTGATCTTCCTGCATGCAGTGCCCTATCCCTATTAATACCAGGAGTGTTGTGATCTTCCTGCATGCAGTACCCTATCCCTATTAATACCAGGAGTGTTGTGATCTTCCTGCATGCAGTGCCCTATCCCTGATATTGGGATGTGTGCAAGAAGATCACAACACCCCCGGTATCAGGAATAGGGCACTGTGTGCAGGAAGATCACAACACCCCCAGTATCAGGAATAGGGCACTGTGTGCAGGAAGATCACAACACCCCTGGTATTAGGGATAGGGCACTGTGTGCAGGAAGATCACAACACTCCTGGTATTAATAGGGATAGGGCACTGTGTGCAGGAAGATCACAATACCCCTGGTATCAGGGTTAGGGCACAAGTTCTAGTCACATTGACTGATCACATTACTTGTTTTGTCAAGCTACCAACTGTTTCCATTTCCCATCCCCCATATACTGTCAGTAGGAAACTTGGTAACATGAATAAATAAGAGGGCAGCCAATAGGAATACATATTCATTCCTAAACTGACCTTAACTGACCTGAAAAGTGTCAAATTGTATCATTTTCAGTTAGTGCGCACTAACTCCCAGTTAGTGCGCACTAACTCCCGTTAGTACGCACTAACTCCCGTTAGTGCGCACTAATCGGAAAAAAACGATTTTTAACGATTTTTTAACTAAAAAATCGTGCCTAAGACGATTTTCTTGCCCTGCCACACGATTTCTATCGTTAAGACGATATGGAAAACGATTCACATCCCTATTTGACACCATTAAGCACTCGATCCTCATCACTCGGCTCTCAGACATTGGCATCTCTGGATCAGCCCTCAAATGGTTCAGATCATTCCTTACCAACAGGACATACAAGGTTAGAATAAGCAACAAGGATTCTCACCCGGTCAAGTCCACTCTCGGAGTCCCTCAAGGATCCTCCCTCTCCCCAACCCTGTTTAACATCTACCTTCTCCAACTTTGTCATCTGCTCTCAAGCCTAAGGATCACTCACTTTATATATGCCGATGATGTCCAGATGCTGCTGCCAATCACTGAATCTTTATCCAACACCATCAACTTCTGGAACAATTGTCTGCAGTCCATAAACTCCCTCCTCACTAGCCTCAACTTAGTTCTCAATACTTCAAAAATGGAACTTATGCTGATCAATTTGGATGACAACTTTCAGGCTGTCAACAATCTAATCACACCGTTTTGGATCCCCTCAACACATGTCAGAGACCTTGGCGTCACCATCGACAATAGGCTGAATCTCAAACAATTTGTCAAAAACACAACGAAAGAATGCTTTCACAAACTACACGTACTGAAAAAGCTGAAACCTCTCCTCCATTTTCAGGACTTTAGAACAGTCCTCCAAACAATTCTATTCTCAAAAATCGATTATTGCAACTCTCTGCTAATTGGCCTACCAGCTATCACACAGCTAAACCACTACAAATGTTGCAGAACTCTGCTGCCAGGATTCTAACTAACTCTAGGAGAGGTGAACACATCACACCTATTCTAAAAAACCTTCACTGGCTCCCTATTAAACATAGAATCATTTTCAAAGTATTAACCATAACCCAAACTTCGCTAGATCTAAGCGACCCACTTCGTCCCCATGCATCACTAAGACCTATCAGAACCAGCTACTTAGGCACTTTATATGCACCTCCAGCCAGCTCCCATTCTTTCGATGATCCTTTCTATTAACACTTTTTCCCTCTCCCCTCCCCTCCCCCCCACAACACACCCTTCCCACACCTCCCCACACCTTGCCCTCCTCCCTCATCCAACCAATCCAAAGACTTTACTTGATTCACCTAACATACTCCGAGCTCCTATTCAGACCCTTACCAACTATAAATCATTTCTCATGCTCAGCACTTACGTTGTTAATTTTGTTCCATATGATATTTAAAGAATCTGATATACTAACTCTATTATGGTTTATCTCTCATATAAATTTTCAATTAATATGTTAAATAAGGTTCTATGTTCTGAATGTTAATACATACAAATATCTTAGAACTGTATTTATGTTGTTATCCTGTAAACCGGAGTGAAGGCAAATGCTATACTTCGGTATATAAAAGAATCCAAATAAATAAAGAAACGAGCATTCTCGACTGCCAGCCCTGCTCTTTGGAATGTCCTCCCCACGGACCTTCGTCTAGAAACCTGTAGTCGAACGTTCAGAAAGAAGCTAAAAACTTGGCTTTTTACAAAAGCCTTCACTTAAAGGTCTCTCCCTAGGGTTTGATTCACTCATTGCATACCCCATCATGCTAGAAGTCTGATGCCGTAGCCCTTAATTCTCCTGTTTAGCTCTACTTTACTTCAATCTGCACCCATGCTTAATAAGTCGGTTGTAATTCTGAGTTTGTTGATTGTTATTTATTTATTTGTTATTTGTAATAATTTTAAATTTTTAAATTCTAAGTCATCCTCAGCTTTATCTATAAGTTCTCAGCGTTATCTATAAGTTCTCACGAAGTTAGACCTGTTATTTGTACCCTCTTGTTCGATATAATGTTCGATGTAATTTCCAACTTTGGTTCTATGTAAACTGACGTGATATGTACCAGTACATGAACATCGGTATATAAAAGCTCTTAAATAAATAAATAAATAAATAAGGCAGCACCAGGGCTGCCAGACTTGATTTGGGACTTGGCTACTATGTCCCTGAAGGTCTCATCAATGTACCTCTTTCTGCCTCAGCTTCTCCACGTCTGCCACTCTAGCCTCCAGAGATTGGACTCATTCTCTGAGAGCCAGGAGCTCTTTGCACCATGTGCACACATATGATCTCTCACCAGCAGGTAAAAAATCATACATGTGACATTCGATGCAAAAGACTGGAAAGCCCCCCTCTTGCTGCTGGACTGCCAGAGAGAAAGACTTAGAACCAATGTCAGGAAACATTTCTTCACAGAGATGGTGGTGGATGCCTGGAATGCCCTTCCGGAGGAAGTGATGAAGACTAAAACTGTGAAGGAATTCAAAGGGGCATAGGATAAACACTATGAATCTATAAAGGCTAGAGGATGGCAATGAAGAGAAGCGCCAAGGGGGTGGCTTGCTGAAATGGTGATGGCCACTACCTGATGATTACTAACCTTTCTCAATAAGCCTTCACACGGTTAATGCAACTCCAACATTGCTCTCTGTATCAACAGCAAGGGGAAATGTGGAAACGAGGATTTGCATTCAGACAACAACCAACAAGGACTGAACTACACAGACTGGGTAAACAAGCGTGGAGGTAGCTTGCTTATTGCAGTGGTTACTACCCTAAATGAATTAAACCTGATTCTTCACTTTGAATGCATAAACAGCATTGCTGTTGAGAAGGGCGGCCTTGAAGGCCTTGCCTTCTGTTATGTGCGGGTGTTTTAGTGTGCCCTTGGGCCTCAGCCTGACCCCAGACGAATCCATGACCTAACCGAGGGTTGATGACGTGTTCCAGCATGGCTAATGGTCTTACCCTCTGCTAGGCCTGCAAGCTCCCTAGGCCAACAACATGATGATGTTGGAATGTGAATGGTCCTCCAACCATTCCGAGTCCTTTCGGACCTGCCGCTTAGATCGGCATGGAGCAGCAGGCCTGGCCTGAGGACGAGGGCAGACGGGCCTTGACATGAAGACATGACACCAAGGTCGATGCTACGGCATCGCAGACGAAGACATGACACCAAGGCTGATGCAGACGGCATCAGAGACGAGGGCTGGAACAAGACATGACACCAAGGTAGTTGAGGATATGACACCAAGGCTGATGCGAAGACATCATGGACCAATGGTCGATGCGACGGCATCCCGGACCAGGGTCGATGCGATGACATCAGAAACAAGACGTTGAAGCGAAGACATGACACCAAGACTAATGCAACGGCATCAGGGATGAGACAAGGAACTTGACGAAGTCCAGACGAGACGAGAGCTGGGAGGGTGAACATTGGCACTGTCTCTCAGGGTGCCCTACACAGTCCACCCACGGGACTGGTCGCAGACCACCCTGTCCCACTGCGCGCCCTACACAGCCCAAGGAGGCTGGTCATGGACCATGTTGAGAACGGGACAAGCACAGGGAAGAATCCAGTTGAGGTGGGACTCCGACGACGAAGCCAGATGTCATCCGGAGCTCCACGAAGGCTGGCAGGACATGACGGCTCAGGAGCACAGGAACGAATTCCACCTGTAGGCAACTCCACGCTCGGGAAAGATGTCATCTGAGAGAGCACGGCCTGACAGGTTCAAGAAGGCTCAGGAGCACTGAAGCGAACACCAAGAAGGGCAAGACACGAAGGAACCTGGAACATCAGGAAACGGAGGATCAAGATAAGACACCAGGACACTTGGACGAGGACTTCAGGCATGAAGACTTGACTTGACATGAAGACGAAACGAAGAGGAGCTCCACGAAGAAGACCTGATAGAGCTCTGGCAGGCAGGAGCCTCCAGAGTGAAGTAACTCTGATGCAAGGCGAAACTGAAGTGACGGAGCAGCCCTTAATAGGGCTGGAGCAGGTAGTCCAATCATAGGTGGGGCCAGCACACTTCCTGTGTCTGGCCCTTTAAATATTGAAGAGAGACGCACGCTGGCACCTAAGGGAAAGGAAGCAGGAACTGTGCAGGACCGTGGACTGTGGTCCTGCACGACGTCGTCGCGTAAGAGCAGGGCTGGGCCTGAAGGCAGGCTATGATGACGGCAGTAGCTCCCGCCACTGCAGGAAGCTCTGGGTGCGGCTCCAGCCGCTACTCCAGCCCGGGATGCGGCCTCCATGCCGCGAAGAAGTCAGCGACATCAGCGGCGGCTTCCAGCCGCGGAGAAGGCAGACAAGACCGCAGCTCCGGCTGCGGTGAAGAGGGCATACCAGGGCGGCCTCCGGGCCGCAAGGAGAACTCAAGTCCGCGGCTCCAGCCGCACCGGAAGGCCCGACTTCGGCGGCATCCATGCCGCATCGGGAGAAGCATGGGGAAGGTGAGCAGTGCCTGCTCACGGGGGAACCCGAGGGCAGGGTCCATGACAGTTGCTCTCTTCTTCAATGGCAGGGGGAAATGTGGAAAAGAGGATTTACATTCAGACAGCATCCAACAAGGCATTGATCTGTGCAGTCTGGGTAAACAAGCATCGGGATAACTTGCTTGATGCGGCGGTTACTACCCTTAACCATTAAGCCTTATGATTCACCTTTGATGCAACTCCAACACTACTCTCTGAATCAACGGCAGGGGGTGTCAGGAAATTTGAATCAGTTACCAACAAGGGCCCTGAACTTGGTGGTCGGTGAAAAAGATAAGTATGGGAATATAAGTGTGGGAGCTTGCTGGGCAGACTGGATAGGCTGTTTGGTTGTTTTCTGCCATCATTTCTAAGTTTCGTCAGGTGGCTGAAGAGGCCCTGTGTTAATGTGTATAGAAGTCTGGATGTGTGTATGTGCATGCGTATGCATATATGTGTGTCTCTATGTGTAGGGATGCATGTGTGTGTCTGTGAGTATGTATGTGTCTGTGTGAATATACATGTATGTGTGTGTGTGTGAGTGGGAGCCTGTGTGCATGTATGTATGGGAGCCTGTATGTGTGTTTGTTTATATGATTGGGAGCCTGTGGTATGTGTATGTGAGTGAAAGTCTGTGTGTATTTGTGTGAGTGGCAGCCTGTGTCTGTACACCTGTGAGCCTGTGTATGTGTGTATGTCTGTATGTGCTTGTGTGTGTGTGTGACTGAGAGTGTGTTGTGTGTATGTGTTTGAGTGAGTCTGTATATGTCACTGTGTGCATTTTTCTGTGTGTCTGAGTGTGGGTGTGCCTGTATGTATGTGTGTGTCCGTGAGCCTTTGTGTGTGTGAGCAACTGTGTATATGTGTATCTGTTTCAGTGTGTGCCTGTGGGAGCTTGTGTGTCTGGGTATGTCTGTGTGTGAATGTGTGTGTGAACCTGTATATATGTGTTTGTCAGTGGGAGCCCCTGTGTGAGTGGGACCCTGTGTATGTGAGCTTGTGTATGTCTATGTATGTCTGTGTGTGTGCATGTGTGTGAAGCTGTATATATGTGTGTCAGTGGGAGCCTCTATGTGTGTGTGTATATGAGCCCTTGTGTAAGTGGGAGCCTGTGTATGTGAGCTTGTGTGTGTATGTTTGTGTCTATTAGTGTGCCTGTGTGTGTGTGAAACTGTATGTCTGAATGTGTGTGTGTGTGTACCCATGTCTGAAAGAGTATGTGTGCTTTTCTGTCAGTTTGTGTTTGTGAGCCTATGTGAGCTTCTGTGTATGAGTCTGTGTGTATGTGTATCTGTATGCCTGTGCGTGAGTGGGAACTTGAGTGTGCCTAAATGAATGTGTTTGTGAGTGAGATACCATTTGTATATAGTATGTTTATATAACTGGGAGCCTATGTGTGAGAGAGCCTGTGAACAGGGCTTTGCAGAGCATACTGTCTTTACACAGTGTACCTTCCACTATTCAGGGCGCCACCTAGTGGCCACAGACAGAAACAGTATGACCGACACAAGCCTTTTATATATATACTAGCCGTTAAGCCTGTAACAACGGGCTACATTTAAAAAATTTCTCAGTCCGTTTTTGGACACTGCACCCTTCTATACTTCTTTTCCCTCACTCCCCCTTCCCCTCGCTCATTCACCTCAGTCACTCACCCCCCCTTCCCCTCGCTCATTCACCTCAGTCACTCACCCCCCCTTCCCTCCCCTGTCCCCACTCAAACTCCCTTCCCTCACTCTCACCTCCCCCCTCATTCTCCCTCCCCTCTCACCTCCTCTCTCATTCTCCCTCCCCTCCCCCTCATTCTCCCTCCCCTCACTCTCACCTTCCCCTCATTCTCCCTCCCACTCCCCCTCCTCACTCTCACCTTCCCCCTCATTCTCCCTCCCACTCCCTCCCCTCACTCTCACCTCCCCCATTCTCCCTCACACTCCCTCCCCTCACTCTCACCCTCCCCCATTCTCCCTCACACTCCCTCTCCTCACTCTCACCTCCCCCCTCATTCTCCCCTCCCACTCCCTCTCCTCACTCTCACTCCCCCCTCTTCTCCCTCCCCTTTCCTCACTCTCACCTCCCCCCTCATTCTCCCTCCCACTCCCTCCCCTTCCCTCACTCTTACCTCCTCTCTCATTCTCCCTCCCCTCAGTCACTCCCCACCCTCTCTCAATCCCATCCCTCACTCTCATCCCGTCCCTCCCTTTCATCCCCTCCCAGCTCATCCACACCCCCTTCCCTCTCCCTCTTGAGCTCTTCAGCGCGGACCACTCATGGAGACGGGAGGTCTCAGGGGATCCCTCCCTGGCGCACACCTCAACTGCTCCTTCCTGCCGCTGCATTTCCTCCCTATATCGCCGCCGCTGCCGCTCCGCCGCTGCCGCTCCTCCCAGCTATTGTTGCTCGGCCCACCCGACACTCCCATACCGCCGCTGCTAAGCCCGATATCACCGCCGCTCCTGCTCCTCCCAGTGCCATCTTAGCTCCGCTCTGACCGACGTGCTCTCCCGACTGCGCATGCACAGTAGAGCTGCTCCCTACTGTGCATTTGTGGCATGTCAGTCAAGCTTCATTTATCTAGTAGATGTGAGAGAGAAAGGCAGAGAGATTGTAATACTGTATACAGAGAACATTTTGTAAATTTATATGACTGGCAATTTTGAAAGTTTATATCCATTTATTCTACCTTATCATGAGATATTTTGATCAGAGAGCTGTCATAGCATTATTAACTTGTGCTGGTCCCATTGGAATCAGTTTTTGGATTGCTTATTATGCAAACTGCAGGTACAACTTGTCTTGATGTAACACAGTAACTAGCCACATTTATTATAATATATTTTTCTACCATAAGACAGAGAAAAGATTCATTTCCATTTATCACAATATACTGAAAGTAGTTTGAATGTACACCTCTATTAATATCATGAGTACAATAAGAGAGAAGTGACCACCAGTTTCTTAGATGCTGGTTGGATTATACTAAATGAAAAATAAGATTTTTTTTATTTTTAGTATTTTATGTGAGAAGAGCTGATTCTAGATTTTGTTAACAATAATGGAAAGCTGTAGAAGAGCCATTTGTAATTGTACATTTATAACTTGAGATATTTTTCAAAGATAATTAGATTATACCTTCATCTAGTGTACAAGGTAAAATTGTAAGCTGATAGGCACTGAGGAAGGCATCTCTAGCCCATGGAGAGCAATTTTCAGTCAGAACATTTTATCCAAGCAAATGCCTTTGAACATTGTCCTTATCAAATGTGGCTAAAGGAACACATGGGCGCCGTATCACGTGCACATTTAGCTATAGTAAGTTTATGTATATTTAGCTGAGGGAGTGTTAAGGTCGAGGGAAAGGAAAACAGCATGCGTACATTCATTTTTAAGATGTGCCTGTGCTATTTTAGCCTCCATCCTCTGCCTACACAAATGGGCTGACGCTTTTCATGCATATTTTGCACGTGCAAATTTTCAAAGCGAAACAACCTGGGCAGCATCTTTTTTTAAAATGTACCTGACATGCAGATATTAAAAATGCCTGCTTATTTTGCATCTGATATTCGTATGGTCAGCAGATGGGGGCAAAACAGCAGACAAATATTTGAAAATTAAATGTATGCATGCTGTTTTCCTCCTGGCTATTTAAAAACTGCAAAACCATAAAGAGAGCCAAGTATAACTTAGAATCAATAAATGTAAACCCAAAAAGGGTAACACAATTGCATTGAAAAATGAATTTGGCTGGCAGGCAAAAGACATTTGAACATTAACAGGGTCATTCTTTAAAATGTGATGTGGCCTTAGTGTGTGTGATGAAGCCCTAACGCATGCGATAGCGACCGCATCGCGACATTAAAATTCAAATGAGGGAAAGGGGAGGGGTTAGGAAAATATTTTTTCCGGTATTGCTGCTGGTGATCATGTTTCATACATTGTTGCCTTCAGTGGCACTGCAAAAACCACCACCTTTTACTGTGGCACTATGGGGGCGATCGTGTGCATCACGCCACAACCACGGCAGGTGAAAATGCACTGCCGCGATGCAGTCGAGTGCACACTATCACCCCCGCCCCTTTTTTCTTCATCATTCCACTATATTTATAGAAGAATGAATCTAGGCATAAATTTGTTTCAAGGTTGTCAGCAAGCCTGTTGAGGTTTCAGCAAAAAGACACAGAAATCATAAGCAAATAAAGTTGCAAAGGGGCCATCATAACACCCGGATGTGCAATTTAATTTCCTAGCATGAAATGCCTGGGTCATAGCTAATCATAGGTCCAGCATCCAATTGTATATGAAATGTCCCATTGTTGTGCATTTTCAACAAGAGCTGCTGCCGCCGATACTGCAGTGCCAATAATGCCAACCATTAAGGGAAATCTCCTTTTTTAATTTACATTTAAAAATGATAAAAAATAACAACAATGGGACATTTCATATACAATTGAATGCTGGACATATAGAGGTAGATCTTAAAAAAATACGTGCATGCGTACTTTTGTTCGCGCCACTGGCGCGAACAAAAGTAAAATCTGGGGTCGGCGCGCGCAAGGCTGCGCAAAATCGGCAGCCTGCGTGTGCCGAGCCATGCAGCCTGCCTCCGTTCCCTCCGAGGCCGCTCCGAAATCGGAGCGGCCTCGGAGGGAACTTTCCTTCCACGTCCCCCCACCTTCCCCTCCCTTCCCCTATCTACCACACCCCCCCAGCCCTACCTAAATCTCCCCCCTACCTTTGTTGGGCAAGTTACGCCTACTTGAAGCAGGCGTAACTTGCGCGCGCCGCCCTGGCATCCCCCGGCACAGGCCGCAGTGCCGCTCCCGAACCGTCGCCAAGCCCCCGGACCCGCCCCCTCCCGCCCCTTTTAGGAAGCCCCGGTACTTACGCGCGTCCCGGGGCTTTGCGCACACTGGCAGCCTATGCAAAATAGGCGTGCCGGCGCGCGATTGCCCTGCGCGCATAAATCTGGGAGGATTTACGCACGTAGGGGTTTTAAAATCTACCTCATAGTTAGCTATGACCCGGGCATTTCGTGTTAGAAAATTGATTTGCATATACAAGTGTTATGATGGTCCCTTTGCAACTTTTTCGCTTAAAACCCAGTGGGGCCGATGCAATACAGTGCGCTTATCCCAGCGCACTGTATAACCTGTAGTTGGACGTGGGTTGTATAGGCGCTAACTATAGCGCTATGTCCAATGCGGAGTGGAACTAATAGCGCTCATCACAGTGCCCGTTTTCAGTGCAATTTTTTTGCATCGGCCCCAGTGACTCTCGGGCAGATACAGTAAAAATGCGGGACAGCGGGCGAATGTCCGCTCTCCCGGCGCGCGCACAGGCCACTCTCTTGTGCGCGTGATACAGTATCTTAATTTATTTAAATTAGGCCCGGCGGTAAAAAGAGGCGCTAGGGACACTAGCGCGTCCCTAGCGCCTCTTTTTTGACGGAAGTGGTGGCTGTCAATGGGTTTGACAGCCGACGCTCAATTTTGCCAGCGTCGGTTCTCGAGCTCTCTGACAGCCATTTTACTTTTTTTTTTTTTTACTTTTTTACTTTTTTAAACTTTCGGGACCACCGACTTAATATCGCCATGATATTAAGTCAGAGAGTGCACAGAAAAGCACTTTCCCGGTGCCTTGTGAAATTAGCGCCTACCTTTGGGTAGGCGCTAATTTCTGAAAGCAAAATGTGTGGCTTGGCTGCACATTTTGCTTTCTGAATCGCGCGGGAATACCTAATAGGGCCATCAACATGCATTTGCATGTTGCGGGCGCTATTAGGTTCGGGAGGGGGTTGGATGCGCGTTTTGGACGCGCTATTACCCCTTACTGAATAAGGGGTAAAGCTAGCGTGTCCAAAACGCGTGTCCAAATGCCGGCTAACAGTGCGCTCCATCGGAGCACACTGTACTGTATCGGCCCGTCTATGAGGGAGCAGGGCACAATGGGGGTGGGGCGGGTTGGAGCACACTGGGGCAGAGGGTGGGGCCGGGAAGGGGAAGTGTTAGAGAGTGGGAGGGGTGCTCAGGGGAAACGTAGGAGGAGGCAGGCGATGCCCGTTTGGCCTGGGCTATGCTTTAAAGGGGAGCAGCTTGCATGCAGACTCCTCTTTTGCCCCGGAGCGTCAGCTGATCCAGCGTGTGTTCCTACCTCTCCACGCTCCGCGTTGTCCATGAGGGCGGGCTCAGTCATCGAGTGCGATTGCAGGGTTGTGTTTCGGTCGGGTAGGTTTGTTTTTCATTGTGCTCAGGTTGTTTTCTGTGCCTTCCCTCTCTCTGATTTCTGTGACCTCGGGATCCATTGCTCTCAGTTAGCAAGAATCCCTCCCAGATTTCACCTCCAGGCCTTGCCATATTCATTTGAGGGCCTTTGCCCTCCAGCGAGAACAAGGTCGAGAGGGGGATCAGGGTTTTGATGGGCCAGAGGCCCAGAGTGTTAGAACAGGCAGGCTCTGATTGGATTGGTGGCCCAACTGGTTACGATCCAGACCGCTGACACTTCTGCAGCAGAAAAGGGGGCTAGGGGGCAGCATCTAGGACGATGCGACCACAGGCTCTGACTTCTACGGTCGGGGTCTTGGCAAGCATGTCCTCCTCCGATGTCTCGGCGGCTATGGCCAGGTGTATTCGGCGGCACCCTGGCTTCTACGGCTGGGTATTTCCTCGGCTCACCAGTGGCGACCCTGTTCAATTGCTTAAATAGTTTGGGGGCGCTGGTAACCAGGAATTAACCCCTTTAGCTGTAGGGATAGTGCATAATCAAATTGTTACATTGAGGGTATTATGTTATGTATTTGATGTTTGTGTTGTGGGCTGTGGCCAGAACTTTACCCAACAATAAAGAAACACTTTTGAATCTGGTGGTCTGTTTGAGACTAGTTATGGTTGGTACGCGGGTAAGGGTGGGCAGAGAGGGAAGGGGGGAGGGGCGGTGTCTTGTTGCCATTAATTGCGAAATGCATTGATAAGTTTCTATTTTAATCTCTGTGGTATGCTATTTTGGTGACTGGCGACTGGCTTCTTATTTGGTTGCATTCACCTTTTTGAGTCTCCTTTTTGTTTTGAAGTGTCAGCAAGCCTGTCGAGGTGTCCTGCAAATCCAAGCATGGACCACCTGGTCAGTTCGATCATTCACCTTGCTAAACAGAACATATACTTTTTTTTTTTTTTTAATTCTTTATTTATCAGTTTTTTGATACATATCAAGAAATAAATCTTATAATAACATATGCTGTTAAATACACCAACTAAACATAACATAAATCTTTTCTGATCAAAATCACATTCAGCATATAATAAGAAAATTGTTATTACAAATCTCTCAGTAACCTACTTATTAAAGTAAAACATGAAAAGGAGGCAAGTGAAAACTTAGAAGAGAAATAATAAGAAAACTTCACTATTAAATTAAATCAGGGCATTAACATAGCTATACTCCAGTTACTTAATTTCATACCCTTACATATTGGTAAGTATTGGAGAGGAAGTAGTTGGTATTCTGGCCTCCACAAATTTCTTAAGTTGTTCAAACTGATAAAAAACATAGACTTTGTTGCCTTTTCTTAAAACACATTTACACGGGTAACGTAAAACAAAAGAAAATCCCAAATCATTCGTTTTCTGTCTAAGAGATAGAAATTCTCTTCTCCTAATTTGCGTGGCCTGAGCCACATCTGGAAATAATTTTACCGGCTGATCATAATAGCTCAAAGGAAATTTCCTGAAATACATTTTCATAATAGAATTACATCTTGCTTATAGATAAAAGATGCCAAAAGAGTACCTCTCTCTATAACATCCATACTCGAGCTTTCTAGAAAGCTAGTCAAATTGGCTGGTATATTTGCCTGATTTGTTCCTCTTATTCTAAAGTAACAGGAATTTATAGATGGCAGTTTTTCAAGCGGAAAAGAGAGAACCTCGGAGAGAAATCTTTTTAAAGTAGTAAAGGGGATTTCTCCCGCCACTTTAGGAAAGTTTAAAATCCTAATATTTAGATGTTTCGAGGTATTTTCCATAGCCTCCAGTCTCCTCATGCAAGATATCTGGTCTCTTATAATAGTTCCATTTATTCCTTGTAGAGTAGTAATCTTATTTTCTGCTTCGCCGATTTTAACAGACATCTGAGTTATCTGTTGCTGAACTTCTACTATCTTTTGCTGTGAATTTTGGGCAACAGAGTCCATTTTTTTCTCCAATCTGTTCATGGAGGCCCCGAGTCCCACCATAACCTCCCAAATGCTTTCCAATGTGATAGTCTGCGGTCTAGTAATACTGACCACAGTCTCACCTCCAGGTTCAGTTGTATTCTGGGCTTGTTCACCCGCAGCTAGCCTCTCTCGTTCTCCTCCACCGGCTTGTTGCTGCCCAGACTCTCCTCGCTCGCCGGAGGAATCTCCTTCCACGGCGTTCTGCGGAGTTGCAGCGTGTTCCTCCTCCGAGGCTTATCCCCCCTCCTGTTCCGGCGCTTCCACCGCGTCATCGGTATGCGCCGGAGTCGGTTCAGCATCGGTTTCACGCTGCTCAGGGAGACCTCCTCCAAGAGAGCACCCTGCTCTCTTCCACAAGGGCTCTCAGCGGGTTCCTCGGTTCCTTGACTCACTGAAGCGGAGAGGAATCGATCGATTTCCAACTGGGTCATCGGTAGTAAGGATTCGGTGGGGTAAATCCTTACTTTACCTTTGCGTTTAGCAGGCATGATATTTGTCAGGAAAAAATAAATTCAGTATGGAGCACCGCGTTCCTGCTTCCTGCTATGCCACCATCTTGCCTCATACATTTTTTTTAAAATGCATATGAAAAACAAAAAAAGGGCAACAGTCCCAAATTGAAATTTTTAGAGAAGCCCGACACGGCCAGTGTTTTGCAACTGCTGCTTCCTCAAGGGCTAAACCACAGATCTTGAAAGCACAGTTTAGACTGTTATCTGCAAAATAATGCAAACAAAAAAATTAGCTGTTTATTCATAAACAAGCTGTTAAGCCCGTTAAAACGGACTACATTTAAAAAAATATTCGGTCCGTTTTAGGACACTGCACCCGTCTACACTTCTTTTCCCTCACTCCCCCTTCCCCTCGCTCATTCACCTCAGTCACTCATCCTCCTCCCCCTCAGTCACTCACCCCCCTTCCCTCCCCTGCCCCCACTCAAACTCCCTTCCCTCACTCTCACCTCCCCCCCTTCCCTCATTCTCACCTCCCCCATCATTCTCTCTCCCACTCCCTCCCCTTCCCTCACTCTCACCTCCCATTCTCTCCCTCCTCTTCCCTCCCTCTCACCTCCCCCCTCACCTGCCCCCCATTCTCACTCTCACCTCCCCCCATTCTCACTCTCACTCTCACTCTCACTCTCACCTCCCCCTCCCCCTCCCACCCTCCCTCCCTTCTCATTCTCCCTCCCACTCCCTCTGTCATTCCCCACCCACTCTCAATCCCCTCCCTCACTCTCAATCCCCACCCCTTCCCTCTCCCTCTTATGCTCTTCAGCATGGCCTGCTCATGGAGACGGGAGGTCTCCGGGGATCCCTCCCCAGTGCACACCTCAGCTGCTCCATGCCACCGCTGCCACATTGCCTCCAGATATCGCTGCCGCCGCTCCTCCCACCTAGTGTAGCTCGGCCTGCCTGACACTCGCATACCAACGCTGCTCCGCCCGATATTGTCACCACCAATCCGCCACTGCTGCTCCTCCCAGCGCCATCTTATTTCTGCTGTGATCGATGTACTCTCCCGCCCGCGCATGCGCAGTAGAGCTGCTCTCTACTGCGCATGCACGGGCCATCAGTCAGAGCCCATTTATCAGGTAGATATATGTATAAAAAGTAGGGATGTACACAACTTTTTTTTTCGGTTCATTTTCGGGTTCGGTGGTGGACAATTTTGGTCTACTCCGCGAACCCGGAAACTTTTTTCGTTTTGCTTTCAGAAAAGGACTGAAAAAAAAAACGAAAACTGCCCCAACCCTTCAAATTTACTTAATTACAACCCCCCCCCCCAACCATCCCAATCCTCCCCCAAGACTTAAAGCCCTGGTGGTCCAGTGGGGTCCCAGGAGCGATCTCTCCCTCTCGGGCTGCCGGCTGCCACTAATCAAAATGGCGCCAGCTGTCCATTGCTCCTACCATGTGACAGGGGCCAACCAATGGCACCGGTAGACCCTGTCACATGGTAAGGTCAAAGGGCCACCGGCGCCATTTTGATTCCTGACAGGTCCAACAGCCCAAGAGCGGAAGATCACTCCCGGGACCCTTGCTGGACTACCAGGGCTTTCAGTAAGTCTTGTGGGGGGGAATCGGGATGGTCAGGGGGTTGTAATTAAGTAAATTTGAAGGGTTGAGTTGGGTTTGGGTTTTTTTTTTTTTTAAATAAATGTGCCCCTCCTCCTTGTGCTAACCCGAAAATGAATTTTTCCCCGAAGTTCAGGAAAAACTCCGGTTCTGGATTCGGGTCTCCCAAACAGGACGAATTAGGCAATTTTGTTGAGTGAAAAAGACAAGGTCTCTTAAATGTCAGACAAATGCCATCGATAAAGGGCCATGTTTCACCAATATGGCTGCATCAGGGAGATGAATCAAAAAGGTAAGTGAAAAAGGTAAGTGAAAAAGGGATTTCACTTACCAACATATTGGTGTGTTTATTACTCAATAAACAAAGCTCTCAATGGTGGCTGGAATGCCTACATACAGATTTTTTTTTTTTAGAAGACTGCTCACAGCATGCAGCTTTTATAAAGAATGCTAATCTATGAAGATGAAGATAGTGAAAACATGATTGAGTATTTAAAAATCAAGCCAATCAGATACAAAATAGTCCCAATATTCATAGGACCTAAACTGATTGGCCAACTGAAGCATCACACATGCAAAACTATCAATAACAAAACAATTCTCATTCTATAAAACTGTATTAAGACCTAATGGTCCTACACTCGTTAATTTAGAAATCTACCTTTGTTCTTGCTGGATTGGATTCATATCACGAAATGCAACTTTTGTAAATAATGCTAACCAATGAAAATGAAAATAATGAAAACAAATAATTGGTCATTTAAAATCAAGCCAGGCGGATGCAGAATGCTCCCACTCTTCACAGGACCTACACTGTTTGGCAAACACAAGTCCCATTTAATAGCGTAACTCTTTTGTGATTGGTTACTTTGGATGTGATGCTTCAGTTTGCCAATCAGTGTAGGTCCTGTGAACAGTGGGAGCATTCTGCATTTGATTGGCTTGATTTTAAAGGACCAAGCATATGTTTTCATTATTTTCATTTTTATTGGTTAGCAATCTTTACAACCCAGGAAGAACAAACGTAGATTTCTAAATTATAGCATTAATAGCCTCCTCTTACAATGTTGTTATATTTATATAATTATCTGATCTACATTTCCCTTCTTACTCCAAGTTATTGATTTCCTTGTTACATGTAACTGCTTTTCTGCACTATTGTTCAAATTGTAAAGTTTATTATAATCGCACCCCTGTTTCTTGTGAACCAGCATGATGGGACTATTGTCTTGAATGTTGGTATATAAAAAAACTTAAATAAATAAATAAATAAATAAATAAATTAGCAAATTTAATACCATCAGGTCAAAATTCAATTATAAAATGGGATTTTTTTAAAAATTGTTAGTTGATTGATAGTTTTGGACGCGTGATGCTTTAGTTGGCCCATCAGTTTAGATTTTATGGGAATATTCTTCATCCAAATGGCTTGATTTTTAAATGCCCAATCATAAGTTTTCACTATCTTCATTGGTTAGCATTCTTTATAAAAGCTGCATGCCGTGAGCCATCTTAAAAAAAAAAATAAAAATAAAAAATTGTATGAAGGCATTCTGGCCACCATTGAGAGCTTTGTTTATTGAGTAATAAGCACACCAATATGTTAGTAAGTGATTACTGAAATAATGTTTTTTTCAATTCAATCTTTTAATGCAATTCTAATTTTAACCTTTTGTAAGGTGTACTAGGAAACCACTTTTGATACATCTCCCTGATGCAGCCATATTGGTAAAACATGGTAACTCATCATAGAAATGAAGAAATTAGGTGTGAAGTGATTTGGAGGGATTTGCTGTTTCAACAAAGTTTTGTTTGAAAGGAAGATCCTGCAGTCCCTTTAAAATCTCGACAGGCCAAGGGAATTGCAAGGCTAAGTATCTGTCTTTTGTGAAGTGGTTTTGTTTTTGGCTCATTGAGAATTTGTTCTGAGCATTAATATCTAGTTACATATTTGAGATCAATTACACTGATTCACATTAAGAATATTACTTTGGCATGAAAGTATAAATGGTTTTCTATCATCGGGTGAACAGCTAGATGCAGCATAGCTTTCACTCATTGTAGTTTCCAGTTTTTAGTGGTAACCATTTTTTATTTAAAATTAGTTTGTTTTTCACAAAGGGTTTTTCACAGTGTAAAGGAAAAAATGAGGTTTTTCTAACTGATGATTTTTGAAAAGTAACCAAATTGGGAGCTACTTGCCTACAATTTGGCATCTGAAGTATTTCCTTCTTGAAACACAAAATGTTTTGAAGTGTGTGTGTGTGTGTGTAGTGTTCAGATTATGCTTGGGTACTCTGTTTTATTTCACATTTGTGACCGGGTATTCTTTGCCTCTATTTTTGTATTGCAATGCAGACACAGACATATAATGATATCCAGTCTCTGTATCCCTGTGACACATTGATAATAGCAACCAGAGGCAATAATCAGCCTACCCTTTTTCTCCTATCTAAATGTTTCTGTAAACTTTTTTTTTTCTCTCACAGGGAGGATAAAAAAAAAAAGTGTGTGCATGCCCATATATGCAGCTATATGGATGCATGCATACATATAAATATATTTTATATTGAATGTGCAAATGTGCACACACTATATAAAATACATTTAAGTCTTCCCAACAGCATGTTTGTGTATCTAAAAGATACGCGGCATGTATTTTCAACATAGCTGGATAAATAGTTCTTGAGACAACTGGCTAAGTGCCAGCAAAGCGTCCACTTACCTGGAGAGGTCAAAATTTATCTGGTTAAGTGATGCAAATCTCCTATACATGAATATTTGTGCTCCTAGTTTTAAGCATTTACACGTATAGATTTCACGCGCATATTTTCCTTATTTGTTAGCTTTTACGTGTGTAAATCATCTAATTTTGCAACGTGCACGCATGTCGGAAATGACCAATTTTACCAATTAGTCCATTAGTTTTCCCAGTCTATTCATAGGTCATCAAGAACCTTCAGTCTGAACTCCACCTCTCCCCCAGTTTATCCTGATCCCTCATCAGCTTTATTTTGCATTTTATTCTCACTTATGCCAGATAATTAGCAGGTGTAAATATGAGCAGGTCATAGCTGTATGCGTATCTCTTTGGAAGGTTATAGAAAAGCAGCTTATATGCCTAAATGTTGGCCCTGTCACAGAACACCCTTGGCCCATCCCTTTTTTATACAAGCACATTTATTTGTGCACCATTACTTGCACGCATATGTTTGAGGTTTATAAAATAGCATTTATGCTAAAATGTGCTGTTTGCATGCACATCTGCTAACTTGTGCATGTACCACTCTTTGAAAATTCACTTTTAGAAGTTAAAAAAAGTCTCTCCTCTCTCTCCAAGAGAGAAATTACTTTGAAAAATAGTGATTCTTCTCCAAGACCAATTTTCCTTTCAGATTCAAGTTTTAAAACCAAAGACAGTCACTCTGGGATAGGCTGTTGAAAAGTGCTTCATCTTGATTGGTCATGCTCCTTTCCCATCCCAGCTCTGCTTTGTCTAATTAAAAAAAAAACAAAAAAACAAAAAACCCTGCAGTTTTGCTTTCCTCTCAGACTTTAATGTATGCAAACATAAATGTAAATGAAAATGTGTATTATTTTTGGAGGGCCCTCTATTTATTTTGTTCGACATGAACCAAGAATGGACTCATTCATTGCATTTTACCCATTCGTTTTAAACAAATACAAATTCTTAATATTTATTCCACTTCATTATTTTAGCAATGCCTCATTAGATCATCATCAATTGCTGTCTTCTTAGGCCTTGCTGACTGGGCACATCTCTGGATTTCAATTCTTTTGAACAGTGCCATTTCTGTGGTGATTTTCTATTTTGTCCCCCCTGAGCTCTGTTTTGTAATGGAACAGAAAAATCCCGGAGCAGCAGAGCAACTGATCTCTCATACAGAATGCTCCAGCAGTCTGAAAATGAAGAAAGGTTATTCTTGAGTAGGGAGGAATGAAAAATAAAAAAATTCAGTCTAGCAAATAGTGTTGCAAAGTTTTCATAGTTGTGAAACTATTCACAATAAACAGTAGGGAATTTTCATGTGAAAGGCATAAAATGGAAACATTCAAAACTTTCATGGTGTTTAGCTGGTGCAATTCCTTTAAAAAGAGCAGCATCCATATATAACTCTGTAATTGTTAAATAGACAAAGGAGCAATTTTAATAGCTCAATAATTGCAACGTATGTGCACACTTTTGTGTGTGTATATCTTACAGTACATTTTCATAGAGAAACTACCTAGTTCTTTGCACGTACTATTTCCACGGGCGGCTGATTGGAGGTAGAATTACACTCGTACATCTAGGGAGCAATTTTCAAATTGTCTACTATGAGATGAAGTCCACAGGTACTTTATACCCACAGACTTTGCACCAATACTCAAAGTGAAAGTGTGCTTGTACCAGCTCTTTGAAACTTTCTGTGGGTACAAAGTACTTGGGCCATTAGCACCTGCTTTTTCTATGGGTATTTTTTCTTCTACATCTAGTATTTTCCTTTCGCCATCTAAACACCCTAGGAATGCTTTCTTTAAATGCGACTAAAGGACACGCATTGCGAAACTCAGTGTGCATTTCTAGCCGCATTGAAGGGAGGAAAATTTTCAGGCAATTAATTAAAACTGGAAAATTATTTACATTTGTAAGTGGCTTTGACAGTTATCTTCTAGGAAATGTCAATGTATGTGCAGTGTTTGCTCCCTTGACATAAACAACCCCATTTCACAGGAACACCTCTTTTTAACCTGGTTAAGCATACACGCGCTGTGAAAGCTTGCCTATATTTTTTCAGTTGTTCTTAGGAGAACAGCTTTCAGCCTGGTCAGTCCACATCAGTCCGATCGCTGCCAGTTTCGTACCCAATAGCGCCACCATAGGAGGTGTAGCTAATGGGCGTGAACTCGGACACGAAAAGGGCCTTACCTTTTCGTCGTCTGCAGCGTCTTCGCAGAGTCAGCCCCAGTGACGCCCCGACTCCTCCTCTTCCGGGGCCAACTCCACCCCCATTTTGGTATTGCACGTGATAAGGGACGTTTCACGTGCGAAACGTCCCTTATCGCGTGCGATCCGTTTAGAAAATAAGGCCCTAACACAGCAGATTGTTGCAAAGCCCCCATGGTTTTAGTGTGAGTGAGCAGCTGGGGTTTTGTATGGCTGGAGTAGTCTTAGTTAAGATAGGTTCAGTGAACATAATAAAACCCTTTAAACTACCATGCAATTTTTCAGAAAATAAACAGGACCATTTCCAGGTTTTGTAAGTTTTATATTGAATTTATTTAAAGTAATTTTGCTTCTGATGATGGGAGAACAGAATCGATTCATTACAAAGGTGAACATGGTGTTTCAGTGTTGCTGACTAATAGATAATCTTTGACGGAATGTACATGCTGCTAACATAAAAATAACTTCTTGAAAAGTTTTTTTTGTTTTTTAGAACACATTAGATCTTACGGTTCTTTAGTATGACCTCATGGAGGGCTGAATAAGGCTAGAATTGAGGAGCAAAAGGGAAATAGTTTATATTATATGTGCCCATGCTGCCCTATTAAGAATTGCAGTAGTATTATTGTATTTGTATTAAGCATATTTATTGCCTTATGTCTTGCAATTACCAGCCTTGCATTGTTTTTCACTACCGTTTCTTTTTTAATGATTATTTTATTGATTTATTTTACTTTGTTTTACCATGTTTATAATAGTTTTTTTAAATTTTATAATATGTTTTATATTATTTAATAGTACATCACATTGATTTATTTGTTTAAAATTTGTAATTAATCAAGTATCTTATACACATAACTCACACACTAGATAGAACTGGACCTGCTCCCTTAGTAAAAAATACCAGTTTTCTGAGGATTTTTAATTAATAGGGAAACAGAAGCAATATCACAAAAAAGGAACAATAAAAAAAATAAGGCAAACAAGAATGATTGGACCCTGCATATATTGTTTACCATGTGTCCAATATGGTAAAGCTGTAAGAGAAAGGAAGTGCCAGAGCATGGAGAGTTAGCTCATGCTCTTACACTTCCTGACTTCTGACTGCATCATTATACTCTGACATCCCAAACTGCTTCGGTTATGAAAGTTCCAGAAAAACATGAACATGAGCATCACCACTGATTTTATTCAAACAGTCCTGAGCAACGATTGTAGAATATAATTTTAAAGTGATGTAAGAAAATAAAACATTTCATCCTGTTTTCAACAGTGGCCGACAGGTCACAAGTACTTGACAGAATCCCAGAATCTATTTATTTAGATTTTTTTATAGTCTGCTTTTTGGCACTTCAAAGTGTGCATCAAAGCAGATTACATTCAGGTACTAGTACTATAGGTATTTCCCTCCCCTCAAATTGCTTACAATCTAATTTAAGACAACAGAGAGTCACAAGGAGTAACAGTGGGATTTAAACACTGCTTTAACCACTAGGCTACTCCTCCACTAGATAATGCCATTTTGCTTACACACAGGGATAAGAAGTGGTTTTCCTCAAGTTGGTTAATAATGGTTTATGGACTTTTCTTCCAGGAACCTTTCCAAACATTTTTTAAACCCAGCCATGTTAACTGCCTTTATCATATCCTCCAGCAATGAATTCCGGAGCTTAATTGTGCGTCAATTGAAAAAAGTATTTGCTCTGATTTGTTTTAAATTAGTCATTTGGTATTCAGGGGGCGAAGTCGGGGCGGAGCATATGTAAAGCGGGAACCTGTGTATCGTGTGCGGCGAAACAGCCGCAGTGTTAGCGCGGCTGCTATCGCGGCTAATAACTACAACTCCAACCTCGCGTTATGGACTGCGTTACAGGCCTGAAAACGATTACCGCCATCCACGGAGATTTGGCCAACATTCTCTCCACCTAGCATGTTGTTGCCCAGGTAGAGTGTCCATCAAGCTAGGTAGAGAGAACGTTGCCCAAACCACTTCTTGGAGTGAGCGTCCTCACTCCGACAGCCAGCAAATCTGCACTAGAGACCACTGTTCTGTCCGTAGGTCTCATGTGGAATGCGAAAGTGGCCCCCAACACCCGACGCTCATACCTAATCCCCACCCCGAGTTAGTAGGTGGGCCTCCTATCGGGTTAAAATACCATGATTAGGGGCATAGGCACTATAGTAAGGTGCTCTCTCTCTCTCTCTCTCTCTCTCTCTCTCTCTCTCTCTCTCTCTCTCTCTCTCTCTCTCTCTCTCTCTCTCTCTCTCTCTCTCTCTCTCTCTCTCCCCCTCCCCCCCCTCTCCCCCCTTCCCAGGAGCAGGCTGTCCGGGACTATTGAAATATCGTGCACCGTGATAAAAGAAACCGGCAATTATCGTGCACCGCGATAAAAGACTGAAAGAATCATCGTGCAGTGGGAAAACATCGTGTGCGGTGCTAATGTTTTCGCGAATGGCGAAAACATCGCCGCACACGATGTTTCCCCACTGCACGAAAGAAGCCTCATTTGAATTGGTAACGCCCCCTAATGCATTACCAATGCGATATTGGAAAATAAGGCCCCTAGTCTTTATATTTTTGAAAGAGTAAGCAAATAATTCAAATTTACCTGTTCCATTCCACATTATTTTATAGACCTCTACCATACCTTCCTCGGCTGTCTCTTCTCCAAGCTGAAGAGCCTTAAACTCTTTAGCCTTTCCTCATGGGGGAACATAAGAAAATGCCATACTGGGTCAGACCATACTGTTCATCATTTTGGTCGCCCTTCTCTGAACCTTTTCCTACTCTGCAATATCTTTTTTGAGAGGTGGAGATCATAATTGATCACAGTACTCTTGATGCATCATATCATGGAGCTATATGGAGGTATTATGATATTTTCCTTTTTTTTTTTATTAATAATTCCTAACTATTTTGACCATCTCTGTACACTTGGCAAAGAATTTCAATGTATTATCCACAATGATGCCTAGATCCTTATCCTGGCTGGTGACTGTTAGTATGGAATCTAACATCATATAACTACAGTTTGGATTGCTTTTCCCTATGTGCATAACTTTGCATTTCCACAATAAAAATTCCATCTGTCATTTGGATGCCCAAGCTCGTGGTGTTGCCAACTGGCTTCAGATTGCCAACTGGCTTCAGATTTCAGAACAGGATGATCCAGTCCTGGTTTTCCTCCATTGCATGCTGGAATTTATTCTGATTTCCCTATTCCCTAAGAAAAGCAAGACTATAAGTACCTGAATGCAAGTGAGTAAAAGCGGGATTGGATCAACCTGTCCTGAAAATGTGGAGCCAGTTGGCAGTCCTACCCCTGGTGCATAAGGTCCTTTTGCAATTTCTGGCAATTTGCTTGTGATTTAATAACTCAGTTTAATTTTGTGACATCTGCAAATCTGATCACCTCACTCATTGTTGCTTTTCCAGATCATTTATAAATGTGTTAGAAAAACATCAGTCCCAATACAGATACCTGAGGCACTGCACTATTTACCTCCCTCCATTGAAAAAATTTGACTATTCAGTTCTGCTCTCTGTTTCCTGTCTTTAACTAGTACACACACTCAACAAGAGGACATTGTCTCCTAGCCCATGATTTTTTAATTTTCTCAGGAGTCTCTCATGAGAGACTTTGTCAAACACCTTTTGAAAATCCATATATGCTATATCCACTGGCTCACCATTATCAACATGTTTATTAATCCCTTCAAAAAAATGTAGCACATTGGTAAGGTAAGATTTCCCTTTGGTAAATCCATATTGGCTGTGTCCCAGTAAACCATATCTTTCTATATATTCAGTAATTTTGTTCTTTAGAATAGTGTCCACAATTTTTCGCTGCACAGACATGGCTCACCAGTTTATATATTCTTGGATCACCCTGGCAGCCCTTTTTAAAGACTGGTGTTACTGTTATGTTTGCCAGCTCACCAGGGCCAACGCTAGCTTCTGCACTGCCCTGTGCATAGAATCCCTGCCACCGCCCCCATGCCACTCCCCCATCCCCCACAGCAGCGTGGATGGCCCTCTGTTTCTTTGGCCGATGGAAGAGAATATGTGCTCCAACGTTTGCATGCTCATACCCTCTTCTGGCGGCGGCGCTCTCTACCGCCGCCGACTGGCTGGTCTGCCACTTCCCTGGGTATGCCATTCCATGCAATTGCATGGTTTGCATACCCGGTCACGCTGGTCCTGTGGCTCACGGAACAGACTGTGAATGGGCTCGCTTCCCCAAGTGCAGCAGGACACCACCAACGCACGGCTGAATGCCAACGCTCCTGCAACCTTCAGATGTGCCCTGAACTTAAGCACATTTAAAGGGCGGGAAAAGACCTGCATTGACCTCAGATGACATCACACATCTAGCCCTATAAAGGGATCTCCTTGCCTCAGCAATGGGTTGACTACCATCCTGGTAATGTAAGTTGCTGCTTCAGTGCCTTGCCTCTTTGTCTTCAGACTCGTCCAGCCTTGCTTTGCCTCTTTGTCTTCAGCCTCGTCCAGCCATGCCTCAACCATAGCCTGTGACCTGACCATCCTTGTCTGTTGCCTGCCCTGACTACAGTCCCTCTACAGAACTTCATATCACCCTCGCCCTAAATATTCACCTGCCAGCCCCCGGAACCCAAACGCTGAACCCATAGGGAAAGAGGCTGGTATGGGCGAAGCTCCAGTCGAGTCTCTCCATAGTCTTCCATCCATTGGCAGTGAGGAACTACTGGGCCTTCCCAGTAGGTGGCATCAATCTCACTCCAACACAAGGGTCCACAACTCTGAGTAACATTGGTCACCCTCCAATTTCCAGGTACAATAGTCAATTATAATGATAAGTTACTAGTAAAAGGACTGCAATTTCATTTTTTAGTTCTTTCAGAACCCTGGGATGTACACTATCTGGTCCAGGTGATTTACTACTCTTTAGTTCATCAGTTTGTGCCATTACATTTTCCAAGTTGTGATTTGTTTGTTCCTCTAAATCATCACCATTAAATATCATTTTTGGCACACAACTTCCTCTTCTGTTAACAATAAAGCAAAGAACTCATTATAGTTTTTCCATTATGACTTTGCATTCCCTAAGTATCCCTTTTGTTCCTTGATCATCTAATAGTCCAACTGAATTCCTCATAGAACATCTGTTTCAGATGTGATTGAATACGTTTTTATTAGGAGTTTTTGCCTCTATGATAAGATTTTTTTGAAATTCTTTTAGCCTACCATATGAATGTTTTGCATCTATCTTGCTAGTGCTAATGCTTTTTCCTATTTTCTTCATTTGGATCCTGTCTCCATTTTTGAAAGAAGTATTTTTGGCTATAATACCTTCCTTTATCTTACCTTTTAACCTGCCAGCAGTCATTTGACTTTTCTTCTGCATTTTTAAATATGTGAATATCTGGTCTGTGTTTCCAAGATTATATTTTTAAACAATGTCCACACCTGATGTAAATTCTTAACCTTTGCAGCTGCACTTTTTAGTTTTTTTTTCTATTTTCCTCATTTTATCAAAATTTCCCTTTTGAAAGTTAAATGATAGAGCAGTAGTTTTCTGTAAGGTTCTCCTTCCAGTTATTAATTCAAATTTGATAGTTATGATCATGGTTGCCAAGTGACCCTTACTATTACCTCTCATACCAAATCCTGCATTCCACTAATAATTAGGACTAAAATAGCTCCCCCTCTCCGGTTCCTGGACCAGCTGCTCCATGAAAACTTTATCTCCCAATCATGTTCTGATGTGACATATTGTTGCAGTTGAGGACCCAGCTAGGCTGGGGAACCCCCACAGGAACAGTTCAGGACTACAAGGCAAGGCAGACTAAGCTAGGGAGTCTTTAGCCTATACCAGCCACCTCCACCGCAGGTTGAGCCCCTAAGTTCTGGTGGCCAGCAGGATTTAGATAGGGGCTAAAGACTGAAGTCAGGCTGGACTGGAGCTGAAGCAAGGCTGGAACCAGAGGCAGGTGTGGAACTGAAGTTTGGAACTGGGTGCAGAGAGGCATGGGACACTGGAACAGGCTGGAACACCGACAGGAAGCTAAGGCCAGGTGGAGCCGGGAACTGAGGCTAAGCCAGACTGTAACTGAAACAAGACTGGGTCAGGAACAATGGCCGGATACTGGGACAGGACAAGACAATAGGGATGTGCAGCAGGGACAGATTCGTTCCATTCGGTATTCGTATTCGTCAGGACCCAAATCCGTTGCATCCGTCTTCGGGGACCCTGATCCGTTCATTAGTTACATATGTATTCGTTTCCCAAAAAAAACCCCATCCCAACCCTTTAAATTTAATTTACTACAACCCCCCACCCTCCTGACCCTCCCCAAGACTTGCCAAAAGTCCCTGGTGGTCCAGTGGGGGGTCAGGGAGCGATCTCCTGCACTCGGGCCGTTGGCTGCCGGTATTCAAAATGGCTCTGATAGCCTTTGCCCTTAGTATGTCACAGGGGATATCAGCGCCATTTTGAATACCGACAGCCAACAGCCCGAGTGCAGGAGATCGCTTGAGGACCCCCGCTGGACCACCAGGGACTTTTGGCAAGTCTTGGGGGGTCAGGAGGGTGGGGTTTATTCGTTAGTGATACATTGTATTTGTGGGGGGTTCGCCATATGTTTCGTGATCCCCATGAATACAACGAATATGGCATATAGGTTGCGGATTGCAAATACATTGCAAACGACTGCACACCCCTACAAGACAAAGACTAGACCAGACAGATGGCACAAAAGGCTAGGAAAGCCACAGAGTGATACTGGAACAGAATGCTTAGGAAAGCCACAGAGCAAACTAGGAACAAGAAGGCTTAGGGAAGCCACAGAACAAGGCAAAAGAAGAAGGCCTAGGGAGGCCAAGGAGCATACATAAAAATGGGACCAAGCAGGGAGCCGAGCAGACTCATTGACAAGGCCTCAAGCACACACACAGAAGCAGGGTTAAATAGGCTGGGCCCTGCTGAGTCATGAGACCATGGAAAGTATAGTTGGAGAGAGGAGCAGCAACCTGAGGACCTGTGGTGGTTGGGATGCTGCAGCACAGGCAGAATCACAACACATATACCCAGTTAATGTTGGGATAATTGAAATCTCTGTTACTGTGCTGCAAAATTAGTTAGCGTCCCTAATATCTATTAGCATTTCATCTGTCTGTTCATTCTGGTCAATATACTCTTCCCTATCACATATGGAATTTCTATCCATACAGATTCCTCAGCGCATTTCATCTATGGCAGGGTCTTTATCCTATGCCATCCCTAACATATAGTGCCATCTTTCCACTAATTTCATCCACCCTATCATTGCAAAATAATTTGAATCCTGGTTTCACACTGTCCCATTGGCAATGGTTATCCTTCTTCCACTGGGTCTATGAGATGCCAATTATGTCTACCTCATAAGTCTTCATTCAGTGCTGTACATTCTAACTCTCCCATTTTAATTTTTAGACTTTTAGCATTTGCATACAGACATTTCAAGATATGTTTTTTGTTTGTATATATACAACCTTCCTTGCAGTTGACAGGAAAAAACTTTGAATGTTTTGACTCAATTTACTTAAAGGTACCTGGGTTACTCTTGATTTTATTGTAACCTGTCAGTGTAATGGATACGGGGTGTGTGAGTACTGCTGTGCAGACGCAGCCTCCTGGGCAAACACCCGAGGCCTATGCCAGCAGCTGGCAAATGCACTCTATATAGTGGGACAGTCTGGAGCTTCACCTTTACCAGCGACCTCCTCCTCCTCTGCAGGTTGGGCCCTTGGATTCTGGTGGCCAGCAGCAGACTTAGGTGGGTTCCTAGGGCAGTGGCGGTGGCGGCTAGAGACACATCAGAGAATCATCACAGACAAGGTGGACAGCAGGCTTACGGAAATCAGAGGAGAGCCAAGGTCGGGGGTAGGAGGCAAGCAAATGTGGTCGGGTCCAGGCAAGAGGTCAGGTCTAGAGCTGCAAGCCAAGGGAGTCATGGACACACAGGAGACACTGAGGATAGGAACAAGGAAGACAGGCTGGATGAGGATGAAGTGGGTGCAAGACGAGGCTGGGCTGGAAGACAAGACGAGGCTGGATGATGAGACGAAGCAAGGCTGGAAGACTAGGCAAGGCTGGATGAAGGAACAAGGAATAGCAACTCTGACAACATGCACTGCAGGGAGTGCAGGAGACCCACTGCTAAGGTGACATCTGCATGTCTGAAAGGCCCTTTTTAGGGCTGAAGCCTATGACATCATCCCAGGGCACTACGCCCTGTCTCCTGCCTGGGCCCTTTAAGTCTGGGTGGCTGGGGTGCACATATGCACCTAAGGAGACCAGGACTGGAGCGAGGATCTGAGACGTACCTAGAGTATTTGGCACCTGGGGCGGATGCTTCTTTGGCACCCTCCCCCAATATATAAATTTTAAAATTTCCTAAACGTCGAGAAAATATTTCAAAATATTGACACATCAAATAACAACCAATATTTAAAACTAATAAGGATTTTAAAAAACTCCCGCTCTCCATATCTGTCATCCTAGGATTGTTGTAGATTGGGGGCATGCATGCACACACACAAACACATACACACAGTGCTCCCTCTCTCTCATACACACACACACACACATACATGCTTGGTGAGAGGCAGAGGGAGCATGTGTGTATGTGAGAGACTCACACACACACTTTCCCTGTACCCAGGGCCGGTGTAAGGGTGTGAGACACCCTAGGCAACCTTCTGCCTTGCGCGTCGGGAGATCACTCCTGAGTCCCCTGCTGGACCACTTGGAAATTTGGGTGAGTCTTGGGGGGTGGGGGGCACTTTATATTTAATTAAATTTGGAGTGAGTTTTGTGGTTTTTGGATTTTTTTTTTTTTTTAAAGCAAAATTAACGGGAAAAAAATTCGGATCCAGGGGTGGACTGAAATGGCACACCCCCAATCCGAAAATGAAACGGCCCACAAAAAAACAAAACCTATGCATGCTAGTCCTCACCTGACTCGATTGAAGCCGGTAGGCAGGTCGGGTGAGGACGGACGGGTCGCTCGTTGGTCAGCAGCAAGAGAGATGAAACAGCCACAGCAGCGGCTGTTTCTTCTCTCTTGCTGCTGCCCCTGGCCCCCACCAAGTTCTGCCAGCCCTGTCTGTACCTCTCTCTCACACACACACACAC
Organism: Rhinatrema bivittatum; assembly: GCF_901001135.1. Lineage (NCBI taxonomy): Eukaryota > Metazoa > Chordata > Amphibia > Gymnophiona > Rhinatrematidae > Rhinatrema > Rhinatrema bivittatum. The sequence continues at coordinate 315,432,838 of NC_042619.1, read as the reverse complement.
ACACACACACTTCCACTGTGTCTCTCTCACATGCTAACACACACACACACTAGAGATTTGAATCGTGTACCCGATTGTCTTAACGATCGGGTTCGGCTAGAGGGGGGAAAAAATCTGATCGTGGGTGATGTGAATTGGAATTGGATCCGATTCACATTGTTATTTTTTTTGTAGTGAGGCCCGACCCTTTAAAATTAACCCCTTACCTTCCCCCACCCTCCCGAACCCCCCCAAAACTTTTTACGATTACCTGGTGGTCCAGTGGGGGCGCGGGGACCAATCTCCCACTCTCAGGCCATTGGCGCTATTTTGGCTGCCACTCAAAAATGGCGCCGATGGCCCGATAAAAAAAAAAACCACCCGACCCTTTAAAAACGACCCCTTAGCTTCCCCCACCCTCCCGAGCCCCCCAAAACATACCTGGTGGTCTAGTGGTGGTCCCGGGAGCGATCTCCCGTTCTCAGGCCGTCGGCTGCCACTCATAAAGATGGCGCAGATGGCCCTTTGCCCTTACCATATGACAGGGTATCCGTGCCATTGGCCGGCTCCTGTCACATGGTAGGAGCACTGGATGGCCGGCGCCATCTTTAAAGATGGCGGTGGCCATCTTTAAATACGGCGGTGGCCATCTTTACGAAGGCGGCGGCCATCTTTAAAGATGGCGCCGGCCAGCCAGTGCTCCTACCATGTGACAGGGGCCGGCCAATGGCACGGATACCCTGTCATATGGTAAGGGCAAAGGGCCATTGGCGCCATCTTTATGAGTGGCAGCCGACGGCCTGAGAACGGGAGATCGCTCCCGGGACCACCACTGGACCACCAGGTATGTTTTGGGGGGATCGGGAGGGTGGGGGAAGCTAAGGGGTCATTTTTAAAGGGTCAGGTGGGTTTTTTTTTATCGGGCCATCGGCGCCATTTTTGAGTGGCAGCCAAAATGGCGCCGATGGACTGAGAGCGGGAGATCGGTCCCTGCGCCCCCACTGGACCACCAGGTACTCGTAAAAAGTTTTGGGGGGGTTTGGGAGGGTGGGGGAAGGTAAGGGATTCGTTTTATAGGGTCGGGGTGGGTTTAGGGGTTTTTTTGGTGTGCCGGATTTCCCCGCCCTCCCCCGATTTACGATTTTTCACGATAAATCGGGGGAATTTCTATTGTATCGCGACTCTTAACGATTTTTGACGATTTAAAATATATCTGACGATTGTTTTAAATCGTCAAAAAACGATTCACATCCCTAACACACACACACGTGCTTCCTCTATCTCTATCTGTCTCTCTCACACATGCAGACAAAAACTGAGCTGTAAACCACAAGCCAGATTCTGTATGCAGTGCAATAATGGAAAAGCAGAAAATCACTATTCCTCAAAACAATACAATCAAGAAATATAAATCAATCAGAATAGTAAAACCATACTAAAAATATGCATTTCAGCTGATAAATAGAATATTCAATAATTAGAAGCTCCTGTACACATTTTAAAAAATGTCCTAAATATTGATAAAATATTTCAAAACAGCAGACATCAAATAACACCCAGTAATAAAACTAATAAGGATTTTAAAAATCCCCCCTCTCCATATCTGTCACCCTGAGATTGTCGTGAACTGGGGGTACACACACACACACAAACAAAATATATGCTACCTCTGTATCTCACGTAAATGCTTGGTGAGAGACAGAGAGAGCTTGAGTGAGTGAGTGAGTGTGTGTGTGTGTGTGTGTGTGTGTGTGAAAGACACAGACACACGTTTCCGCCTTCCCTCTCACACATAAATGCTTCCTCTTTATCTCTCACACAGGATTCCTGTCTCACCCACGCACACGCATGCTTCCTCTCTCTCTCACCCCCACCCCCGCACACAGGTACCCTCTCACACATATGCTCCCACAGGCACACAAGCACTCACTCTTCTATATGCTCATCGACTCATACACACACACCCCCACCCCCTCATATACACACGCCCTCATACGCACACCCCCCTCATACTCACCCACACACACACTTCCTCCTTCACACACACATACACGCACACCCACACACCCCTCCCTCATACACTGGTACTTACTCTTACAGGGCCAGTCTTTCCCTTCTTCGGCCGCCGGTGGCACCGCTGGGTCTGTTCTTCTGCTGCTGGCTCCCGGAGCACCAGCAACAACCCTGGGTCTGTTCTTTGCCGGCTCTAGGAAATGCCGGTGGCACCACTGGCCTCTACCACTGCAACTCCTTGCTTTTGCTGGCGGGGTTTCCCCTGCAATTTCACTGTTCCATGCCGCCACAGGACCTTCCTGCCAGCGGCAATGGCACCCAGGGGCGGACTGCAGGAAAAATTTGGCCCGGGGGATTTTTTTCAAAACTGGCCTAAGGGGTATGTGACACCTTCATGCACCTTCCCTGCAGCATGTATATCAACAGCTTCCAAAAGCAACTAAGTTAATCCTGAAACCCAGCAGAATTGAGCCAAAATATCTCCAAAATAAACTTCACCTTTCTAAATAACTAAGAAGTTGAACACATTCTAGAGACCCTGGGTGAGCAGAGCTGCAACCCTCATTCCATCCATGCAGATTGGTTGGGCCCCCTACATATTTGCTTATATCTCTTATAGAAATATATTCTGGATTCCTGGTCTGGCTCTGTTGCATGTAATGACTCTGCCAGCCAGTATCAGACACCACGCTCAGTCACAAACAGATTTTTTTAGATTGCAGAAACTTTATTGGCACATACTGACTAACACCCACAAAGATACATACTCTCTCTCAGACACACCCACACACTGAATGAGTGTGTGTCTGTGTCAGAGACAAAGATATCCACATGCACACGCTATCTCACAAAGTGTGTATGGGTGTGCGTGTCTCGCTCACACAGACACACAAACACTCTTTCTGACATGCTACTGTTGTACTGCTGCTTATGTGCTCACACAGTGAGTGTCCCCAGTCCAGCACTGCTGCATCCTGGTGTAAAGTTCTTGCTTGCTGCCAGCCCTTCCCCATTCTGCAGCAGCTCCTTCCCTTTCCCAATCTCATTCTCACTGGTTCCAGGGCCAGCTGCTTCTCTCAGAGCTCAGTACAGTTGTCTCAGACAGAAGCCTCCCCAGCATTGCACAGGCATTTCCTCCTGGCTTACCCCCTTCTGAACTGTGCCTGTAGCTTGCCTCCACTTCTCTGCAACCCTCCCACCACTCTAGTGCATTCACAATGACTGCAGGCTACACAAGTCTGTTGCTTTTATCGTTCCCCAGGTTCTGCTCTGCCTACAGACTCCAGGAGAGAGGGGACAAGAAGTGACCCCTACTGTTCCCTGGGCTTATAAAAACAGAAAGGTAAGCCCTGGCTGAGACTGGGGAGAGCCACTAACCCAAATTAACACAGCTCTAGATGGTATCCTGCTTTCTCTTGTGGAGCCAGTGCAGCCAGAGCTGGTGTGAGGGTATTAGGTGTCATAGGCAAACCTTACAGCCTTGCACACACTCCTGCTCTCACCCTTCCCACAAATAAATTAAAAATCTGCATTTATAGATTTTACATGAAAAAGAATATTCAGTGTTCTAAGGTAAAAATATCACTTAAAACATGTGAATTATTTACATGCACTACTGTGCTACCAACTGGAAAACTCTGCAAAAGACACCTGCAGTCATATGGTATTGAGATTATTGTAAAACATGTCAGCCCTAAGAAAGCTTTAGGTAAACTTAATTACAATATAATAAACCTCCCATACGAAAAGTGCACTAACTGCCAGCAGTCATACAATAATAACCCTACCTATGAAAAGGCAACACTTCAAATATTATATCAGGCCCTAAAACACCAATACACCTGATATTAGGAAAACAGAACAAGCCAAGCTGAAACTACATGCTAGCAAAATACCTCACCTCAGTCACACATGCAGAGCACAGATGGACCCTCACCAAATACAGAATAAAGAGACAAAGTATAACTAGAAACATGCAGACAAAAAACAGAATTGAAAGCCTTAACAAGACAGATTCCATATGCAGTGCAACAATGTAAAAACAGAAACATCACCATTCCTCATTAAACATCAAGATATATGAACCATTAATCATAACACTAAAGCCATAATAAGAATAAATATTCAAAACAGCAGATGAAAAGAATACCCAATTTTTTTTAATTATTCCCAAATACCCTTAAAAGCAAAATAAAAACCAAATAAATAAAATATTTAAAAACAGAAAACCAATAAAATAGCACCCAATTATTAAAACTAATAAGGATTAAAAAATGCCCTGCTCTCTATACCTGGGAACGTTTGATTTCAAGTCTCTCTGAGATTGTCATAGATTAGTTCGGGGATGAAGTGGTACAACTTTCTCCTCTCTCTCACACATACCCAATCCCATATTCTCCAAAACACACATAGACACACACACACACACTTGCTTACTCACACATCCTCACACACATGTTAACTCTCATATGCTCTTTCACATACACATGCTCACTCTCTCACATACATATGCTCTCACATTCTCTCTCATGCATACTCTCTCTCCCCAGAACTTACAAACAGAGGCTTCCTTTGGCCTGCACTGCTTCTCTCTCACATACTCATGCAGTTTTATATGATATTTGCTCACATATGCATGCTCCTACACATATTCACCCACATGCTCTTTTACATGCTATTTGTTCACACATATGCTCACACACACACACACATATGCTCTTTCTCTCTCTCACACACACACACACAAACACTTGCTCTCTCTCTCTATCCAAGAAACCTGATCCTTGGGTCTGTGCAATGGTCTGACCCAGTATGGCATTTTCTTATGTTCTTATGTACATACACATTCTGTCTTACATTCTAAAGACTCATACACATGCTCTCTCTCTCTCTCCAAGGACCATCAGCCTTCTTTCATCTCCTGGCCACACAGCTTGTGAGCGCAAAAGCCATGCAGCCCTTTAAGTGCAACCAGGGGTGGCGCGAGGGAAGAGATGGTGCTCCCCCCACCTCAAGGCACGGTACAGTGCAGGTCAAATCACTGAGATAGCAAGGAGGTGGTGTCCCCCTTGGTCTTCTTGACAATTTTAAATGGTGGGGAAGTGCACAGGCAGGGAAGAGAGTTCCCAGAGGTGTGGCAGATAAGAGTGTCAGGGATATTTCCAAGAAACTGGCAGTCCTGCCACACTTCTTAAGCCTACCATCTTCATCCCACCATTCCCCGGCACTTGCACCCTGGGGAAGTGGGAGATGGACAAATGGTGAGGGTCTATGCATGGCTTACTCTCTTACGGCCAATGCAAGGGTATTAGGTGCTTGGTGAACCTTACAGCCTTGCTCTGCCCCACCCCAAGCTCTCACCACACACAATTAAAAACTAACAAGAGATTTTACATGAAAAAGGACTTTCAAAGTACAGTCTTCTGATGTAAAAATATCACTTACAACATGGCACTGCTGTGATGCCAGTGAGGAGATGCTGCAAAAAAGACACTTGGAGCCCATATGGTATTAGGCCTAGTGTAAAAATGTGGTTTGGGCTTAGTCCTCAAGAAAGCCATGAATAAAGTGAATTACAATTATAATATAGTAATCCTCCCTTACTAAAATTGCACTAACATCCAGCACTCAAAAAGTAAGAACCCTACCCATGAAAAAGTAACAATTCAAATACTACACCAGGCCCTAAAAAACCAATGCATCCCCTATTAAGAAAACAGAACAGATCCCTAAATAGGAATTACACAATAGCAGAATACAACACTTCCATCACAGACATTCACCAAATACAGAATAAAGTGACCATAAAATAAAAATAGAAATATGCAGACAAAAACTGAATTGGAAATTGCAAAAAAGCCAGACTCTGTATGAAGCATAACAATGGGAAAACAGAAATATTACCTTTTCTCATAAAATAAAATCAGGAAATATAAAACATCAGTCATAATAATAAAACCACACTAATAAAAAAAAAACATATTTCAAGACACCTGACAAACAGAATAACATTCTAAAATTAATTTCATATTAATTCATTAAATTTTAAAAGTTCCCAAACACCAATAAAATGTCAAAACAGCAGACATCAAATAACACCCAAAAATTATTAAAATTAATAAAAATAAAAAAACATTTCCAACTTTCCATACCTGGGAGCTTTGATTTCCAGTCACTGAAATTGTCCTGGATTAGGAGGGGAAGGGGTGAGGACTACATACAACTTTGTCCATTCTATCTCATATACACACACACACACTTTCTAACACACATATGTAGGATACCTGCAGGCACGTCAAAATCCAGCGCTGGCCCAGGGTCCCTACAGGCATGTCTAGTTGCTGCTGCTTTCATTTTCTTGCCCGTGGGGCCTGGGATCAGCGCGAGCGTGTAATAAATCTGTGCCACTGCCGCCACTATCTTTTTTCTGCTCGCTGGGGCTGTGATCCCTGCGGGCAGATCATAATTCCAACTGTTGCCAGTGTCTTCTTTCCTGTGGGTCCTGTAACCCCTGTGGGCAAATCATAAATCCATTCCGCTGCCACCACCTTCTTGCAGGGGCTGGATCCCTGTATTGCATCAGCCTGTGACAGGGGTCTCTTCGCTTCAGGTCACATGGCTGAAGAAAAGAAACTGCTGTCAGCTGGGCTGTGTGGCTGGAAAGAAAGAGGCCCCTGTCAGCTGGGCTGTGAGGCAAAAAAGAAGGCCCAACCAGCCCAAATGACAGCGGCCTATTCTCTTCAACTGCACGGCCCGGCCGACAGGGGTCTCTTTCTTTTCCATGACCCGGCTCACAGCACCATCTTCTTTTCCTCCACTCGGCCCGCAAAGTTAGCCCTGCAACTATGTGACTGGCCCACCGGGGCATGCCCGAAGCCCCGGTAGGCCAATCCTCCCTGATGGCATCCCTCCCCCTGTTGCCACCCGGGTTGGACCGCCCCCCTCGCCCCCCTTCTTAGCACGCCTCTTGCGAGGATGGCAGTGTCCGTGCTGTGTGAGTGAGGCTTGTTGTTGCGCATTCGGGGGTGAGCACCCTGGCTTGCAGAGACATCCTGTGAGCCAGCAAACATAACAGCCAGGAAGCTCTAATTTCCCTGTTGTTAGTATCTTTCAAAGATATCATCTTCTGAATCATGGGCTGCTGAGCGACTGTCCGCTTTCTCCCATGTTCTAGTTAGTTTAAAAGTTGCTCTTTCTCCTTTTTTAACATTTAGTGCCAGCAGTCTGGTTCCATCCTAGTAGTACTAGAAGTTGACAGAAATTATTGTACTGCATTTTTTTGGTTGCTGTTTACTGGGGATAGTGCCTTTGAACATATATATATACCATATAATAAGTGCTCTTTATCTTTCTGTGTGTCTTGTAACTTCATTAATAAGAACTCTAGTAGTTGGAAAATCAGCTCAGCAAACTCCTTGCTCCGTGTGTTTTCTCATTAGAGTTCTGCATCCCTCATTTCTATTCTCCTCATGGGCTAGTGCCGCAGCAGATTGCTGAGGTTAACAGCAAAAACATTTAACTCCCCTATGTGCTCACTATTAGGTAAGTGGTTTATTTTATTCAGATTCATTGTGCAGGGCAGATGGGGGAAGAGGAGGACAGCTGTTTGGTCTAGTTGAATGTTCTTTGTTAGCTTCAAAGTCAACTGTAATAGGAGTAAAGTATGTATTATCTCTTCCGGGAGATGTTTGCAGGAATTAGTGCAATTCAAAAACCCTTCTGCAGGTGCTGGGCCCTGATTGCATTATTGCAGGATGCATTTATCATCCTTTACCCTCTGCACAGTGAAATAACAGCATTCTTATGACGTCCCATTTGCTGTTCCAAACAGGTTTTTTTTCTGTGCCTGTTTCTTTAAGGTTGCAGAATGACTATTGCATTTCTTGATTAAGAGCCCGACCAGAATGTGTGATTTTGCATCTGTGGAGGAATCAGACTTTTAACAGTTCAAACTTGGCTTAACATGCCTTTTTACTTAATAGCAGCCATGTACAGTTTGATGTTTTAGTGATAAAATGTGAACATTTACAAATCAGATTAACATGTTTTAAATATTTACATTGTAATACACCTTTAAACAAAAGATTCAATTATTTCTTGCAAGATTGAAGTTCTTACTTTATTATATAGTAGGGATGTGAATCGTGTGATCGATCGTCTTAACGATCGATTTTGGCTGGGGGGGAGGGAAATCTGATCGTCATGGTTTTTTTTGTAAAAAAAATCGTAAAAAATTGTAAATCGGGGGAGGGTGGGAAAACCGGCACATCAAAACAACCCTAAAACCCACCCCGACCCTTTAAAACAAATCCCCCACCCTCCCAAACCCCCCCAAAATGTTTTAAATTACCTGGGGTCCAGTGGGGGGGTCCCGGCGCGATCTCCCGCTCTCGGGCCACGGCTGCGTTAATAGAAATGGCGCCGGTGGCCCTTTGCCTTTACCATATGACAGGGCAAAGGTAGCGCCGGCGCCATTTTGGTTCCTGTCACCCGACGTCACGAGTGCAGGAGATCGCTCCCGGACCCCCGCTGGACCCCCAGGGACTTTTGGCCAGCTTGGGGGGGCCTCCTGACCCCCACAAGACTTGCCAAAAGTCCAGCGGGGGTCCGGGAGTGACCTCCACATAGTGAGGACTTTTGCCCTCACTATGTCATATGGGTCGTATGACATAGTGAGGGCAAAGGTAGCGCCGGCACCATTTTGAATATTGGCAATACGGCACGAGTGCAGGAGGTCGCTCCCGGACCCCCGCTGGACTTTTGACAAGTCTTGTGGGGGTCAGGAGGCCCCCCTAAGCTGGCCAAAAGTCCCTGGGGGTCCAGCGGGGGTCCGGGAGCGATCTCCTGCACTCGTGACGTCGGGTGACAGGAACCAAAATAGCGCCGGCGCTACCTTTGCCCTGTCATATGATAAGGGCAAAGGGCCACTGTAACCGTCAGAAATTAGTCAGGAAAGAGGTCCAGACAACTGATCCATAAAGATAGACTTTTATTGCCAGCAAGATGCAGCTAAGACAAAGGCTTAGCTGCATCTTGCTAGTAGTAGTGCGTTTCACTGACATTCAGTGAAACGCACTACCATTATGTAATAATATTTTGTATTGTATTAATACGATTGCTGCTATAAAATGTCGATCATATCATGTCTGTTAAATGACGTGTGTAGTGGTCTGATTGTAAGCTACACCTACTTGAAAGAATGTATAAAAGTCTACTCCTCAAGGGGAGTGGCATGCAGTTATTCTAAGCCTTTGTCTTAGCTGCATCTTGCTGGCAATAAAAGTCTATCTTTACGGATCAGTTGTCTGGACCTCTTTCCTGACTAATTTCTGACGGTTACACCACCGGCGCCATTTCTATTAACGCAGCTGTGGCCCGAGAGCAGGAGATCGTGCCGGGACACCCCCCCCCCCACTGGACCCCAGGTAATTTAAAACATTTTGGGGGGATCGGGAGGGTGGGGGATTTGCTTTAAAGGGTCAGGGTGGGTTTTAGGGTTGTTTTGGTGTGCCGGTTTTCCCGCCCTCCCCCGATTTACGATTTTTTGGTGATAAATCGGGGGAATTGCTATTGTATCGCGGCTCTAACGATTTTTGACGATTTAAAATATATCTGACGATTGTTTTAAATCGTCAAAAATTGATTCACATCCCTATTATATAGTATAAAATATATAGACTCAGAAAGAACATCGCCCCACACCACATTTGTGAAGAAAATGGAAATAAAATTGAGATTTTATAAAAATCCACACCAATTAAGTTAGCTGGGTAATTTAACTAGCCAGTCAGCGGCTGAATAGGGACCCCCATCAGAGTAGATCAGACAGGTCATTCTGTACCACAATAAAGTAAATGGATGGGAAGAGTAATTAGTAAAACTTTTTCCATGGATAAACAGGTGTTTATTTGCATGAAAAACTTCTGAAAATGGTCTCTCCCCTCCAACCCCCCCCCCCCTTTCTGTGCAGGAAACAGTACACGCGCTGTTCACAGGATGCATTTTTTATCCACAGGAAAATAGGGGAAGTGCCAAGTCAGGAGAGGGAAAGTATATGCGGACATGTGTATTAAAAAAACATGCTTACTTTTACTTAGTAGGGATGTGCTGTTATTTGAAATGAAATTGGACATCAGTGACATGTTCTTTTATTGATTTGTTTTGCTTTCAAAATTAGATGAAAGAGAAATGAATTACATTTCATTTGTTTTTTGTTTCATATCATTGTGAAGCCATTGCTTCCTGAAGAAAAAAAAAAGGCCACCTAATCCAGATCCCTCCTGCCACCCACCAAAAGGCCCCCCTCTGCCCTCTCCCCATCCCTCTAGCCCCTTCTTATCCCAAGATAGGAGCAATCCCCAGTCATTCCTGCCCCTCAGCTCTGGGATTTCAAAATGGCCACCAGTGAACTGGAGGCTGGCGCCATTATATTGTACTGCAGAGTCTGCTGTGTGGTGGGATGTGACTCAGCCCAAGTCCTGTGACTGGGGATGGTGGGATACTTTTCCACCTTCTCTAGCCAGAGAATTAGCATGTGGTGGAGCTACATAGATTAAATAATAAAGACATACTTAAACCCTTCTCTAACCCTGTCTAACTAGTGAGAATAATCATATTAACTTGCACACCTACAGAGAAGGAGAGAAAGGAGAGAGATTAAGGACTACATTTATTTTCTGGACGTATTGGAATATGAGATTTTTAAATAAAGAAGTGGAATAGGCAGGAGATGAGGAGAAAAATGAAGCACATAGGAAGATAGATATGGCAGAAGGTAAAATAACATTGTAACCAATTATATCCCAACAAAAAGGGAGAAGAAAACAATGAGGATCCTGTGCATCATGCTGATTGGCTGAAAGCTAGAGATGTGATTTGGCCAAACCTTTTGGTTCGGCCTTCGATATCGGCCCGCCGCAAGAAATTCCGTTTAATTGTGGTTCGGGCTGATTTTTTTGGCTGCCCTATAATGAAAAACCCAAACCCTCCCCAACCCTTCAAATTTAATTAATTACAACCCCCGAAAACTTGCCAAAAGTCCCTGGTGGTCCCAGGAGCGATCTCCTGCTCTCGGGCCGTTGGCTGCCAGTAATCAAAATGGCACCAATGGCCCTTTGCCCTTACCATGTAACATGGGCTATCGGTGCCATTGGCAGGCCTCTGTCACATGGTAGGAGAAATGGATGGCTGGTGCCATCTTAAAAAATGGTGCGGGCCATCCATTGCTCCTTATGAAAAGAATATCTTTTCATAAGAATCTCTTCTGTCTGCAGCAGGTCCCCTGTTTTTGGTGCGTTGTTCATAACTAGGGGTGCTATGGGTCTGGATTCAAGTCCAGACGATTTCTCTTCTGGAACCCCTAGCGCCAATCACAATCTCTGTGACCACCTCACACTCTAGATCAAATATTTCCAGGGAATGCCAGATAGTGAAAAATAAGAGCATGGAAACTAAAACAGGGAAAAACCAGGAATCATAATAAGGTCCATCCATCCCCTAGTAAGTCCATGCTGGGATAATCTCAAAAGAAAACACTGGAGTCCATCGTTGGTGTTCAAATAAAAGATAGTCTTTACTGTAACTTAAAGAAGAGGATCCAAGCCAAGATTACAAAAATAAGAATCAGCATACAACCAATAATCACCAAAAAGCAGATTTATTTATTTATTTATTTGTTTATTTATTTTAAATCTTTTATATACCGTCATTTAGTAATGCACCATCACAACGGTTTCTCTGTCCATTTTAAAAACAAAATCTTACAGATAATGACCCAAAACGAAAACAACGCAAAACAAAAATCAGTGTAGATCCCTAATTTTCTATTCACTTCCCTTCCTTCTCTTGCACCTTCATCCTGAGTAAAGATTAGGGATCTGCACTTATTTTTGTTTCGCGTTGTTTTCGTTTTGGGTCGTTATCTGTTAGATTTTGTTTTTAAAATGGTTCAGGAGGCATTTATTTCATGTTTTTCTACTTTCGGACTTAGTGCACGCTAAGTTCCAGTTAGTGCGCACTAACTGAAAATGTTAGCAATCAGTTAAAAATTGTCACTTGTGGGGAGCAGTTTGTTAGCTAGAGTTATGGTTATGCATTCCCATAGTTACTTATTGTGTTGCCAAGGTTGCAAGGTGGTATTTGTGGGGGGATGGCCAGTGCCTGGTAACAAACAATTGATATAATAAATAAATATTTAATACCATCAAGTTTCTAATCAGAAAATGCAAAAACAGGTATTGCAAATGCATATTTTGAATTTGCCAATCCCTTTGTATTTTAGGAAAGGGGCCCTGGCATTTTGGTACATGCATACTTTTAATTCCTCTGGTATCTGTCTGTCTGTTTGGGTGTGGGGGGGGGGGTAACTGGTGAGAGGGGAAGTGACCGGGGAGAATGTATGGGATTGTGGGTGGGAGACAGTTTGGTGAGAGAGAGGCATGGGTTGGGGGGGGGGGTGACTGGTGAGAGGGGCGTGACTGGGGTGGCAATATGGGGTGACTGGTGGGAGGGAGACTGATTGGAGTGGTGAGAGGGGTGAATGGGGTGACTATATGGGGTGACAGGAGCGAGATTGGTTGGGGTGGTGACTGGTGAGAAAGAGGCAGTCTGGTATGTGGGATGTGGCTGGTGAGAGGGAGAGTGACTAGGGTGACTGTTGAGACAGAGTCTGTCTGGTATGTGGGGGTGACTAACAAGAGAGGGAGTAACTGGAGTGACTAACATCCAGTTAATGTGCACTAAGTCCCGTTAGTGCGCACTAACACAAAATACTAGTTTTTATGAAATTTTGTCATTTATTTTTTCTTTTTATAGTGCTTTTGAAAAGAGATGAAATAGATAATGACAACCAAATTGTCTAATTCATTTAAAATGAATGCACATCTCTAGTAAAGATATCCTCACCATTGAGGGTGGGAAAGATAGAATGAAATTCCAACATCCACCAAAATATAGTAGAAGAAATAGTCCCCAAGTCCTGAAAAACAAGCAAAATGGGGTTCCAAATTCCTCTGTAATCTAAACCTTCAACAATGAACTCTCTTTCCTTCAGTAATCTCTGGAACTCTCTTCACCCTTGCTACTGCAGATGCTTAGGCAAAAAGAGATTTTGACACCAATCCTCAGGCAGACAATGAGGACAACTCTTTCCTTCAGACAAGGTCCAATACAAACATCTAAAAAAAAATCAAACACTTCTCCAGTGGAGACTATAACTCTCCAAACAGCCCTCATCAGTTGAGACTTGGATGGAGTTTCCCCTCTCCTCTCTTTCCTTCTCTCTCCAGGGTTGAGCTCTAGCCTCACCCTCTGAAACACTGAGCATTAGAGATGTGAATCGGAACTGGAATCTGATCGGTTCCGGTTCCGATCCAAATCTTAAAATTTTTATCGCCCAGCCCGATTTGAGTTTTGATTATCGACTGCGCCCGATCCGATAATCAAAAAACCCTCCCGAACCCCCAAAAAAGGTTTTAAAATTACCTGGTGGTCCAGCGGGAGCACGGGGAGCGATCTCCCGCCCTCAGGCCATCGGCTGCGTTAATAAAAATGACGCCGATGGCCCTTTGCCCTTACCATGTGACAGGGCAAAGGTAGCCGGCGCCATTTTGAATACTGGCAATATGGCCTGAGTGCAGGAGATCGCTCCCGGATCCCCGCTGGACCCCCAGGGACTTTTGGCCAGCTTGGGGGGCCTCCTGACCCCCACAAGACTTGCCAAAAGTCCAGCGGGGGTCCGGGAGTGACCTCCTGCACTCGGGCCGTATTGCCAGTATTCAAAATGGCGCCGGCACTACCTTTGCCCTCACTATGTCATAGGGTCCGACAGTCGGCCCCTGTGACATAGTGAGGGCAAAGGCTAGCGCCGGCGCCATTTTCAGTACTGGCAATACGGCCCGAGTGCAGGAGGTTGCTCTCGGACCCCCACTGGACGTTTGGCAAGTCTTGTGGGGGTCAGGAGGCCCCCCCAAGCTGGCCAAAAGTCCCTGGGGGTCCAGCGCCAGCCATCCAGTGCTCCTAACATGTGACAGGGGCCGGCCAATGGCACGGATACCCTGTCACGTGGTAAGGGCAAAGGGCCATCGGTGCCATTTTTATTAGTGGCAGCCGATGGCCCGAGAGCGGGAGATCGCTCCCCGTGCCCCCGCTGGACCACCAGGTAATTTTAAAAGGTTTGGGGGGGGGGGGTCAGGAGGGGGGGGAGGCTAAGGGGGTCATTTTAAAGGGTCGGGTGGTTTTTGGTTTTTTTTTATCGGGCCATCGGCGCCATTTATATTAGTGGCAGCCAAAATGGCGCCGATGGCCCGAGAGCGGGAGATCGCGCCGGGACCCCCCCACTGGACCACCAGGTAATTTAAAACATTTTGGGGGGGTTCTGGAGGGTGGGGGATTTGTTTTAAAGGGTCGGGGTAGGTTTAGGGGTTGTTTTGGTGTGCCAGTTTTCCCCCCTCCCCCGATTTACGATTTTTCACGATAAATCGGGGGAATTTCTATTGTATCGCAACTCTAACGATTTTTGACGATTTAAAAAATATCTGACAATTTTTTTAAATTGTCAAAAAACGATTCACATCCCTACTGAGCATGCTCCAGGGGACTTTATACTCCACTGAACCCCGAAAAGGTGGGGTTATAGCAATAGGAGGAATCCCCACACCAGGAACCTTTCCTGGGGAAAATAATTAGTGGCTGGCATAGCCCTGCCACGTTATATCCATACCCACATTAGTCCCTCATCTGTGTGCAAAAGTATCACCTGCTTTGTGGGAGCCTTGGTTACTTTCTATTCTCCAGGGCATTCAACATGATTGTAATGCACATGAAAGAAATAATGACAGTGTGCTTTCACGAGACAGGTTACTTTGCTGAATGAGATGTGAGCTGCTTCCCTTTCCCTCAAGAAGGCAGAGAAAGATGAAGATAATTATGATGAACGCTCGCCCCCCCTCTCCCCCATTCCCTTTGCATATCCAACCTTGACCCGAGCTTTTTCTGAGGAGATGGTTCAATATGAATAATATGGCACGAGGCAAGTTCCTCTG
This sequence comes from Rhinatrema bivittatum, assembly GCF_901001135.1. NCBI lineage: Eukaryota > Metazoa > Chordata > Amphibia > Gymnophiona > Rhinatrematidae > Rhinatrema > Rhinatrema bivittatum. Next base: position 315,417,806 of record NC_042619.1, on the reverse strand, counting down.
GTAATAATCACCATATTACACTTATAAGCAGTAAATCTTTGAATCTGTGGTACCTTTGTCTCTTCCTTAGGATCCCTTCTTTCTCCTGGAGTGGAAAAGGAAGCTGCCCTGGCAAACTGGAAAGAATCCTCCTAACCCTTTCAGAAATTCACTGAAATACCTGGGATCCACTGCTTGCTCTCAATCTCTCCAGTTTCCTCCTCTTCTATTCTCTCGTACCTTGTGGGCAGCTCCTTAGCGATTTGCTTTTAGAAAGCACTAGTGTGGTGGCTCTTCTCTCTCCTCCTGGCTATGGTTACCAGCTTGGTATCCACTCCTTCACTGTCATACTCTGTTTTATTTTACTAATAATTAGAGCTAATTTCCCTCTTGCATAGCATCACAGTCAATTGCTAGATTGGCAATGAAATCGCTCGGAGTAAAGGACACCTGGATGACTTTGAAAAGAACTCAGTTCTCCACCTTTCTCTCTCTGTGGTAGAAAGGGTGGGTAAAACTTCCTCCCAACAAAAACCACACTGAGTGAACAACTCTAAAATGCAAGAGAGAGAAATTATCAACCAATGGAGATGGATTGGAAATACATCTTTTACTGACTAAGCCTTCTCCAAAGCTCCTATCCCTCCAACTGCAGACTAAAAATCCACACAGACACTTGTTTAAGTCTCTGGGGGCTGTTTCTCCTTTGTCCCACTGCTCGACGCCTCCTTGCAGCTTTTTTCCCAGTCCCTCCCTCAGAGGTATTTCGGTCTCTATTACCTACTTTTACCCCGTTCGGTCCAAGGTGTCACATCTATGAATCCAGGTTCTCTCTCCCCAGCTGGTGAGCTGGACTTAAACATAGTCCCTGGCTGTCTCTATAGCTTTACTTTATCAAACTATATCAGTCCCCAAATCATACAGCAATAAAGCAATTCTTTCCTTAATTCTCCAGCACGTTGCTCACAGTTGCTTCCTTCACAGCCTAGGCTTGGCTTGCACTCTATGGCCCTACTGCCACCTCCCACCGCAGTCTGCAGCTGGGGTTTGTTGTGTTTCCCCTTTTGCTATGGCTGCAACTACCCCTGACCTGCAGACTCCCTGAATCTGTCGTCTTCTGGAGAGGGTCTCCACCACTCCTCTCCTAGATCAATCAGCTCAGCTGATTGCTCAACACCTCCACCTTCATCTCCTCCGGCTCGTCCTCTGTCTCTCTAGAAAAGTCCTTTCTGTGGCTGCCCTGCCCCTCCTCAGCCTTCTCCCACCACACTTGGGCTGTCTCATCCTCTTGATAAGGTAAGGCCCGTCGAGTTCCTCCCCCTCCAGAACCCCTGTGTCTTCTATTCTGGCTTCTGTTACTTATTGGATCTCCTTTCCAGGTTTTCCTTACAGCCTCTTTTTATTGACCAGGGGAATATAATACCATCACAATCTCTCTCTCTCTCTATATATATACATATATATAGATATATCTATATATCTATATATATACACAGAGAGAGAGAGAGAGAAACAAAACACATTTTTAAAAACCGATTAAAAGACTAATGGAAAGACAGGCAGACATAAAGATATAAATTAATATTTAATTAAGGATCATGCACTTTTACAGTCCTTTCTTTTTTTTTTACACCTACGCGTTCTCTCTCTCATTAGTGCCAGTATGTTAATCAGCATGAAATTAAGCACAGAGTGCTTCCCCATAAAGCCTACCTCCTCCTCCTCCTCATTTAGACCCAGTCAGTCTCTAAGCCCACCTGTGGGATAGCATATGCTTCCGGCGACTCCATTATATAACCACTGTCTTCTCCTGCAGTTTCAGTGAATTCTAATAAAGTAACTGGAAGAGCGAAAGAAAAGAAGCAAAATGCCAAATCAGTTTCTAAGCACCAGTGGGTGTCATTTCACCTACAAGCTGCTGTAAAATCTACCAGTCATGTTTTCTTCAAATTCCTTCTCTAGTCGAAATATATTAGTGGAGTCAGCCATTTATTAAAAGAAGATAATTCATTTCTCAAATCCTTCAGCTCCTCATTGCTGATCCCATTGAAAGCTAAATGGCAATAGTCATTCTGAGGTTAGTGTCTCCAAATAGTTAGGGGTGATTTTCTGGGGGTACGATGGGAGGCGAGTAGGATGAGTGATGGGGTGGTGGGGGACGGGGTTGCCAAATATTCCATTCCCAATCAGCATTCTCTCTCCCCTCCCCCTCCTTGACCCAGCTCATCTTCACAGTCTCTCTCTCTCTCTCTCCCCCTTGTCAGCCCACCCCTGCCAGTTACTCTCTCCAACCCATCCCCACCAGTCTCTGTTTCCCCCTCCTAGCCTGTGACCACAAGTCTCTCTCTCCCCAGCTCATTCCTACCAGTCTCTCTCTCTCTCTCTCTCTCCTCCCATCCCCACCAGTCCCTTTCTCCCTCTCCCATCCTCCCCAATTTTTCTTTTCTCCTCCCCAGCCTATCCCTACCAATATCTCTCCTTAACCCATCCCCACCCTTAACCCCTGCTCCCCACCAGCCAGCCTCTCGTCCCTTCCAAACTATCCCTCACAGAATCTTTCTATTTCTTCCTCCATAAACCTCTGTCCTTCCATTTTGTAAAGCAGAAAAAAAGTGTTTTCTTTTAAACTTACTTGTCGGGGGTGGTTCCCCTTTAGGAGCCAGCAGTAACATGGTTCAGACTGAGCTTTATTTTTAGCTCAGGCTGTGCAAGAGGATATGCCCTGGGCATTATTTAAAGGAAAATAATTCCTCAACAGTAGGCCCACTCCTAATCAGCTGCGATCGGGAGCAGGAACAACAAGCGTTCACTGCCAGAAATGGCGGCAGAGGAGGAAACTTGTTTAAGTCGGGGCCCAGAGGAGCTTTGGGTGGAGCGTCAGCGGTAACTAGCTGAATGCCGCCACTCTGATTAGCAGGTCAGAGGGATGGGCCAGAGCCTGCTGGGAGCAGGGGTTGTGACAGTGAGCCAGCACCAGGAGCTGCAAATATGGAAGCTGCGGTGAGCTGGAGCTCTCCCACCGTGGGGAGCAGCAGTTAAGGCGTCTGCAGTTCCTCTGAGCGGGCAGCCAAAAAGGTTGCAGGTCGGTGACCTGCATGACCTGGCTCAATATCACCACTGCAAATGGGTTTGTTTCGCAGACGACAAAAATGAGCCTCACGTTTGAGCCAGGGTGTAGTGAGCACTAGGGATGTGAATCGTGCTTCTGACGATTGAAAATATCGTACGAAATTATCAAAGTCGTCAGAAATCGGGGGCTCCCTGAAACCGATAGGAAAACCCCACGAAATTGTTCGTGGGGTTCTCTTATCGTTTTGGGGGAGGGTGGGAAAAACGGCACACCAAAACAATCCCTAAACCCACCCCGAGCCTTTAAAATTGATCCTTAGCTTCCTAAACCCTCCCAAACCCCCCCAAAACTTTTTACAAGTACCTGGTGGTCTAGTGGAGGTCCCGAGAGCGATCTCCCGCTCTCGGGCCGTCGGCTGCCACTAATCAAAATGGCGTCGATGGCCCTTTGCCCTTACTATGTGACAGGGAATCCGTGCCATTGGCCGGCCCCTGTCACATGGTAGGAGTAATGGAAGGCCGGCACCATCTTTAAAAATGGCGCGGGCCATCCATGTGAGGGGGCCTGCCAATGGCATGGATACCCTGTCACATGGTAAGGGCAAAGGGCCATCGGCGCCATTTTTATTAGTAGCAGCCGACGGCCCGTGAGCGGGAGATCGCTCCCAGGACTCCCACTGGACCACCAGGTACTTGTAAAAAAATTTTTTTTGGGGGGGGGGGGGGTTCGTGAGGGTGGGGGAAGCTAAGGGATCAGTTTTAAAGGGTTGGGGGTGGGATTTTTGTTTATCGGCTCAGGCGCAGCCGATAAACAAAACCGCGATCGGGCCGCACGAAAAAAAATTAACGATGTGAATCGGAACCGGAATCAGAACTGATTCCGGTTCCGATTCACATCTCTAGTGAGCACCATCTTCAGGCTCTGTAATGTAATGCTAGTGTTCTTCTTAATATTTGCATTGTGCCACAAATGACTTTCTCCTGGAGCTCATAACATTTACTAAGTATAGTTAACACATGAAGGTGCAAACTGAACATTTTAATTAGTCTGGTGATACCTAAGGCATTTGCATTTCCTTCTGTATCTTTGTCATATTTTCCTAATCTCTGATTGCATCTCTTGGTACTGGATGATCTTCGGTTTCTCCATTCCTGGTTCAGAATAGTCACTGGTACAGGCATGCACTCCCCTGACTCCTTATCCGAGCTCGATTCCATGGTATATAGACTCACAAGAGCCAGGCACATCTCTTCCTGTATTATCAAATTGCACCCTTCAAGGGTACCTGAGTTGGCCTGCCCCCAGATCCACCTCTTTATCCCACAGGGAAAACTATGCAGTATTGACAGTGTGCAAACGTTTCCCTGCAGAGGGCATAGGGCGATTTTTAAAGGGAGGGGGAGGGCGGGGTTCTATAGATGAACATTTTATTTACCCAATGAAAATCCCTTTGAAAATTGTCCCCTAAATATAGATGCTACCAAAATCCATCATGCTGTCAAGTAAGCAGCATCGACATTTAGTGATATAATATAATACAGTAATACGAGTATTCATTGGTAAGTCTTCACCCATCTTTTCGGTATATCTTCGACAGAATAGTTATTATCAAAACTAGTAATGTGTGCAAGGACAATTAAAAAAGAGAATAAACCAATGAAGAAAGAAACCTCAGTGCTGGCCTTTAAAAATTAAACACCTCTCCCAATATCCTGGGATGCCATTCACCCCATCTGTTGGCTTCATGTAGGCCAAAATGGGGCAAGAGTGATCCTCAGGTCTTCACACCCCACTGGGTCTCTTTTCAAAAGAGCGCCAGCTTGCCCTGAGGCCGGCATCACTTTGTTGTCTGGCTGAATGGTCAGCCGGTGCCATTTAGAAAATGGACCTGGCAGGGCAGGAGTGACTGGGGATCCCTCCTAGAGCCCCAGGGATGGGATCAGCAGTGTCCAGTGGGAGGGGAGGTTGGTTGTATAGAGAAAGGCTTGAAAGGGGAGCTAAAGTTTCCTTTTAAAATGTCAGTGGGGCTTTGGCATTTTTCATTCCCAAAACAAATGAGAGAGAAAAAAAAAAAAGCCTTGAATTTTTGCTTTTACTTTCTGATAAGATACAAATTTTCAGGACTTTATGACTTTCTCAGGCAGAAAGAAGTTACTTTCTTTCTGAATGAGTTAATAAAATTCCAATTACAAAAGAAAAAGAAAGAGCTTTCTACAGAGCATATTTCTTTTATTTAATATTGTAGAGAATATATAACATTATATTAAATCACTCGTAGAAGGTACAATGCTCTGCTTTTTTTTTTTTAAACAGTAGGTATAATCCTCATGCTTTAGCAGTGGTCATAAAATCACTTCCTCAATGGGTTCTGATGGCATGGCGGTAACCCTCTACATTATACAGGTTCCTAATTTTTGTCAAGAGGCCTAGACAGGACTAACCTCAGCTCATGACTCGGATTCTACATTTGGAGTTTAACCAAAGGGCCAAGAGCCTTTGCTCACAAGATCACAACTAATTCTCCCAAGGTCAATGAATGTCTGCTCTCAAATATTGGAATAGCTTTTTGCTTCCATAGACAGTACTACATAATTCTGGCAGTATATTGTTCACAGAGAAAACTGGTTGTGAGACCTTATTAGACCAACATAAGAATTATCTAAATATGATAATACACATAAATTTTGAGACCACACAGATCCTGTCTACAGACATTTGACACATCAGAACTTTAAATGAAGAATGTTCTGATGTGATCTTAATACCATAAGAAATTGCCATACTAGGTTAGACCAAGGGTCCATCAAGCCCGGCATCCTGTTTCCATCAGTGGCCAATCCAGACTACAAGTATCTGGCAAGTACCCAAACAGTAAATAGATCCCATGCCACTGATGCATGCCAGTAATAGCAGTGGCTATTCTCGAAGTCTTGAAAATTCATATTTAGATAACCCTTATATTGCTCCAATAAAAGATAGCAAATCTAAAATTCCCAGTAGACTAAAAGAACTGGATCTGATTTTCCAAAAAGGTTTCCTGTACTCATAATGTGGGAGAAAATCTTTTAATAAAATTTGGCTTTCTGTATTTCCAAGATGGAGATATTGTTGACCAGGAGTGGCACTACAGTCCTCATTACTATTGTTTAAGAAAGCAGTATTGTTTACACAGTGCCATATAACTTTGCCATAAACAAAGGTTAAAATATCTTTATGCAGAAGAGCCCGCATTAAAAGATATGAAAGATTAAAGAGGAAGAAAGGAAACACACAGGTTAGGTGACCTGCTGAAGGTCACACAATGAAAATACAGAAGGGATACAGATGCAATAACCTATGCTTGCTCAGATTTCATAGCTCTCTGCTCTCCGCATTAGACTAAATTGCCAAGTCTAATCTAGTACCGTATCAATCACATATTTCTTGCTACTGAAGCACAACTGAATTATCTGATGGTATTTGAAATCAGATCCAAGTCATTATTTCAATGACTATTACAAACAGAACCTGGAGCCTGTGTCCAGTTGCAAATAGATACTGGTATCAGCTGGGGGGGGAGGGGGGTGTTCTCCCATTGCTCATAGTACAAACAATACATTTCTCATCACAATACAAGGATTGTGGTGAGAAATCAGCAATATCAAAATTCTGCAGCCACCCCCAATTCCTGGGTCATAGAGGAAGATATTTGAAAAATAACTTCATATAAATTATTAGGGATGTGAATTCATTAACTAAATGGAAAATACAATTAAAAACCTCATTTTATTAGGAAACAAAAAAAACCCCCAACAAAATTAATTGGGCTTTTCTTTTCATTTTGGAATGCTGCGCCACCACCAACTCCCTCACCTCCAGTGCACAGAAATATAAAAAAAATGAATCCCCCCCCCCAATGTGGCTTATCCCATCAAAGAGGCTCCAATAGTCTAAACTGGGTAGGAGCAGTCCCCAGTCATTTCTAGCCCACTGAGTCCCAGCTTCAAAATGGTGCTGGGTGGTTCTGAGGCTGATGCCAGTTTGTTTTACAACCATGTAAAAAAAAAAATGGCATTGGCCACAGGGCTGGCTACTGCCAGTCAATTCGGGACCTACTGGGGCAGAAGTGTCTCTGGATCACTATTGGAATCTTATGAATGCGGTAAAGCTACATCAGGGCAGGTGTGGGAATTCCATTCCTGTGTGCTGGGAAGTAGATGTAAAGTGTTTGGCCTTTGCCTTTTAATTTCTGTGCTGGGGAGGTTGGTGGGGGGAAAAGGAAACACAGCCCCCCCCTTTTTTTTTTTTTGCTAAAATTGGGAGATGTGTACACATGTAGAACATGCGTGCGCCCAGCGGATTTTAAAAGACCCTTACATGCATGAATATCCCTATTCAAGAAAGGGCGTGGTATGGCCATGGTTTGGGCAGGGCATGGGCGTTCCGGGGCGGGGACGAAGAGATGTGCGCTCAAATACTTACGCTCCTGGGCGTGTGCCCAGGTCCAATGCTGTATACATTTATTTCTGCTATGGAGGAGATGTAACTTTAGAAACCAAAACCCTGAGGGGTTTAAAGGGCCTGGGATAACTTGGGGGAGTGCAGGCTATTAAACAAGTAGGATTTGGAGGACCTAGCTCTACACTTAGCAAACTGATGGACAAACTGGTGAAACCAGTTATTGTGTGGCCATGCGCCAGTTATAAAGTTCTCCCACTCGCGTGGTTTATACCCGGATGTGCATGCATGTGCATGCCCAGTTGCAAAATAGGGTGCATACATCCATGCACCGAGACTCTTTTCTAACATACACGCATATGTGCGCATATGTTATGAAATTGCCGCATCCCTGGATGTGCGCTGACATACCCCTTTGAAAGTTACTGTCTTAGTACATCAGGCCCAATAGCCGTCTTACTTATTTTCCAGATAGGTCTCAATGGATTAGTTGGGGGTCAGTTCCTTTCTCCTGTTTACCATCTTGCCTGTGGGATCCCAAAAGATGCTATCACCCACATATTTTAACATTTATACTCATCCTTCAGTATAAATTGTTTTTTCTGTGCTGACAATATTCAACCATATGCATTTTTAGATCAGCACTAGAAGGATGTGATGGCTAGACTTACCAACTTCCCTCAAAGGTTGTAGTATGGATGAAAAAAGACATCCTTAAATTGAACTCCACAAAGACGGAGGTTATCTTGGTTAGTAGACCTCTCAGACTAGTATAAAATTGGGAGAAGTGCTACCTTTGGAGGACCATGTCTGCATACCGAGTGTTACTCCTGATTCTCACCTAATTTTTGATAAACACATTTTAGGAACTAAGGCTGTGGCTTACTAGAGTTACCTCCTTTGGCTGTTTCTGTCTCAGGACTCCCTTGTACCCTATTTTTTAAACCTTAATTAATTCAAGGCTTGATTTCTAGGTCTTTCTGCAAGGCAATACTGTGGTTATATAAACCTGTCAGAATAATGCAATTTTCATTATTGTTGATCTTTGCCACTTTAACCATGTTAAGTCCATACTTTTCAATCTCCACTGGCTTCCTGAATTTTTTAGAACACAAAGTTTGTCCTTGATAGTTTGTGCCTTACATCGCAGTGAACCAACATATTTGGCTGCTTGTCTCATCAAATATATTTCAAGTTGTACCTTACAATTCTCACAAATGGCTCTGCTCCAATTACTATAATGAGGCATGTGTAGAACAGACAGGACACATAAAAAGGCCTTTTCATTTTGTGGGCCCAAACTCTGGAATTCTATGACCCAGGATTGCCTTATTTTTATTTCATTTATTAATTTAGCTCACACTATTTCATTGGTAGCTCAGGGTGAGTTACTTTCAGGTACTCGAGGTAGTTCCCTGTCCCCAGAATGCTTACAATCCAAGTGTTATGCTCAGGCTTGTGAACCCTTGGGCCGACAGGAGGATGGTGTACCTTAGGAGGAAAATCTGTAGGTTCTTCCGTCGGGTAGCGAGGCAGAACAGAAGATGCGACCAGCTGACCCTCGGCACTGGAGACTGAGGCGACTGTGGAGCAGATGAAGAGTCGTGACATCAAGGAGAAGAACGGAGTCTTCGCCACTGGAAGTCCGCGGTCCCCTCAGGAGGAACCCGTAGGAACCCGGACCGCTGGGACTTAGGTGGACCTTTGAGAGGTCAAAGAGTCCAGAGTTCGATGCAAGGGCTAACTGGAGCTTCACCCCTGGAAGCCCGCGGTCCCCCCGGGAGGAGCCCATAGGGACACGGGCCGCTGGGACTTAGGTGGGCCCTTGAAGACGATAGTCCAGAAGTAGTCCGAGGGTCACGTGCAAAGAGGGTCGTCGCTTACCAGTCCGAGGTCGTATACCAAGGGATCGCCACTTGCCAGTCCGAAGTCGCACACTAGGAATCACCGCTTGCCATTCCGAAGTCAAACACTAGGAATCACCGCTAGCCGATCCAAAGTCACACACCAGGAATCACTACTAGCCAATCCGAAGCCAGGAACACCAAGACAAGACAGGAAGCAGGAACAAGGATCCAAAGCGCAAGAAGACTCACCAAAGTAAGCAGACTTAACAGCGCTACAAGAGAAGTTGCCAAGTCGAAGAATGGGCAGAGGAAGTTTCCCTTTATACTTCCTCTACTCTGGCCCATTAGACAGCTGTGAGTAGTTAAGGGGCCTGGCCCCTTTAAATCTGTGGAGGAGGCGCGGCCTCGCGCCTAAAGATAGCGGTGGCATCTTGGATTTCCTCCGCGGAGGAAAGCCTGCAGAACGCCGCGAGGGAGGAGCGGGGACAGCTCCCCACCCGGCAGCCAGACCGGGGACCTGCGCCGGGGTGACAGGCACCAGCCCAGGGGACTAACTAGAAGCTGCCGCGGTGAGTCGCCTCTATGGGTGAGGTAGGGGGCCGCGCACGGAACACAACACCAAGGGGTTAATTTTCAAAGGAGTTACATAAACTTAGCATATACATGGATAAGTAAGTTGTACCCGCATACATACTATTTGATACACATCAAAAGTACACACGGATTTTTTATTTCACACACACCTTTACCTGTGTGTGAGCAGGCTCAAGGGGTATGCATGTAAGTTGCCATTTTATAAGAGATTTATGTGAATACATTAAGCAACTTATTTGCACAGTTTTATACCTGCTTATTATCTAGTGTAATTGATAGACTCATCTGTTTGCTATTGGTTGGGTGCGAAGTGTGGGTGAACTGGGGAATTCAGGGTGAAGAATTAGAATCTTGATGACCTGGAGAAGGACTGGGTGAACTGCTGGAGGTATTGGCAAACTGGTGACTTCAAGTATGTTTTAAAATATACCTACTTCCGCAAAGAAATCAAGGTTTTACGTGAGCAAGATATATGAATATTTTATAATCTGCATGTACCTGATACATCTATGCCTGATACATCTATGCCTGTTATCTATGCACATATATGGGGTCATGTGGAGTTCTTCAAAAGTTATCCTCTTGAATGGTAACTTTGAACAACCCCATGGGCACACATGTACACATGTATACCAGCTTGAGCCAAAGGAAGTGGCCATATTATAACATACGCACATATATGCGTGCATGGTATAAAATAGGCTGTATGCGCATAAATATGAGCACTATTTTATATGGATGCATGCATGTGCTTGCAAATGCCACCTCTACCACGTAAGTGGGGGATTTGAATAGACATTCATACCAACGCAGTTACCAGTTTCCCCAATTTGTTCCCAGTTCGCCCAGGTAAAGATAGGACTTCCTAACCCCCCTATTTAACTAGCCTTCCTTTTACCCTGATAGCCCTAACTCGTAAAACCCCACTGACCTCTCTAGTCTTTTCATGCCATCCATAGCAGAATTTAAAGTTACACGGTAGAGGATCCCGGTGCGCACTTCTGCGCGTAGGCATTTATAAGCACATTTCATTGATAAATCTAGGAATACCAATGCCCCACCCAAATCACACCCATGCCCTGCCCCTTTTTTGGAAAAAATGTGTTGTGTGTGTACCAGGAGATATGTACGTATTCACATGCTTTTTAAAATCTTGCTGACTTCTGTGCATAACTTCTGGCTTTGGTGCACATAGGGCAATTAAAATTGCCTTTAAGTTTGTAACTAAGAGCAAAGTGACATCCAAAGTCACAAGGAGCATTAGCAGGATTTGAACTCTGAATTCTTTTATTCTTAGCCTGCTGTTGTAATCACTAGGCTACTTGCAAACTTATAAAATCTTGTTTTATTCAAACTGCCTTTTGATCTCTTTACTAGACTCTTTTCAAGAATTGCCATTGTTGTAGGAAATGTATTAGTTTCTGTGTTGAAGATTTATGGGCGCACTGAAGAGAGTGTGTGCTATATTTAAGTTTGGCTTATGTCTGGTCTTCCTTAGTCTTTGATTAAATAGGCTACTGTTATAGAATTGTATTGATTTTCTTGTGGTTCCATTGATATGTGGGGAGGAAAAATGATTGCTTATTTAAACCTGGGAGAATTCAGTTTACATGTTACAGTTATATTGAACTGATTTTATTACTGCTGGTGTATAATTGATTGTTTTAGATGTGATTTGTGACTTGACATGATGTTTTTTAATGTGATGTATTTTTAATATTTAGGTACTATTGTTAGTCATTTTACTGGCTTGTTAAACACAGGGAGGATAACTGTCAAAAAAATGCATGCAGTAGTATATTTGCCTGTATATGTTGGTGAGCAGATCTATGCAAACATTTTAAAAATCAGCATGTATGACATACGTGCTTTTTATAAAATATGCATATCTCTACACCACAACATACATGCTTACATGTGAATACAAGCAATGCATTGAAACCATATACATCAATGCATTGAATGTGTGTACTTTCCTATCTACAATATTTTAAAAATATACGTGCGGATATTTTTTGCACAAAAGTAGGACTTGCATAAATCCTTGATTTGTGTGTAAGTCAGCCAGTTTTAAAATGTGTGTAAATAAAATTAACCAGTTTACCAATTAGTCCATCTATTAAACCAGTACTTCTCCAGGTCATCAAGCTCTTCCTGGTTCTTCAGCCTGAACTCCCCAGAGTTCACTCACACCTCATGCCCAGTCAGTGCTACACAATAAACACATTTAATATCACTTGCACCAGATAATTAGCAGGCGTACAAATACTTGTGTAAGTTGGCAAAAGCACACGAGTAAATGCCTTTTAAAATAGCAACTTATATTCGCAATTGTTGGCCCCATCTCGTAACTCCCCTAGACTACACCTTTTTTTGTCGTGCATATATGTGCTCACAAAAAAATATTTGTGACTTTTATAATATATGGAATACGTGAATAGATGCTACTTATCTGGTCAATTTTAACAGCCCTACATGCGCCAAAGCCGGGAGATGTGTATGTGACTTAGCAGGGCACGTCGTACAGATTTTAAAAAGTGAGCGAGTACTCACATACTTTCCGGTACACACACAACATTTTTTTCACAAAAAGGGGCAGGGTATGAGTGTGGTCTAGATAGGGCATTTGGGGACATGGGGTGGGCCAGGTCTGTACCATGAAGTCTGCACATAAGTTCTTACATGCACAAGTGCGTGCCGGGGTCCTCTACTGCATAACTTCATTTCTGCTGTGGATGGTGTGTATTGTGAAATTAAAAAAAATAGGGTAGTCAGTGGGGTTTTAAGGGTCGGGGCTAATAGGGTAAAAGGGAGGCGAGTTAGCTAGGGGGGTTAGGAAGTCTTCTCCTTTACTGGGGCAAACTGAGAATGAACTGGGAAAAGAGGTAATTTTGTCTAATAAAATCCCCTCCACTTACGCGAGCGAGGTTGCATTTGCGTGCGCATATATGAACAAAGCCGCAGCAGATATAAGGTGTACGCTGGCTTTGTACATAAATGTATAGATCATGCATTCCTACAATATTAGGATAATGATTGCCCCAAAAAAATTGGCCCCTATGTTCATTGCCAAAGAGGTAAAGAGAGGGTGACAAAACATTTTTCAGATACATCAGAGAAAGGCGAAAACTTCAAAGTGGTATAGTGAAATTGAAAGGTGAAAAGGATCAATGTGTGGATAGAGACAAAGAAATGGCAGAAATATTAAATGAATACTTCAGTACGGTGTTCACTAAAGAGGACCCTGGAGAAGGACCATCGCTAGTTAACAAGAAACTGGAGGGGAGTGGAGTAGATGTAACTCCATTTACAGTAGAGAATATATGGGAAGAGCTGGGGAAACTGAAAGTGGACAAAGCCATGGGGCCTGATGAGGTTCATCCCAGGATACTGAGAGAGCTCAGAGATGTCCTGGCGGATCCACTGTGTGACCTGACCAATAGATCCCTAGAAACGGGAGTGGTGCCAAGTGATTGGAGAATAGCGGTGGTGGTCCTGCTTCACAAGAGTGGGAGCAGAGAGGAGGCTGGTAACTACAGACCGGTTAGTCTCACCTCGGTGGTGGGAAAAGTAACGGAGTCGCTGCTGAAAGAAAGAATAGTGAACTATCTACAGTCGGAAGAATTGCTGGACCAGAGGCAGCATGGATTCACCAGGGGAAGATCCTGTCAGGCAAATCTGATTGACTTTTTTGACTGGATGACTAGGGAATTGGATCAAGGAAGAGCGCTCGATGTCATCTACTTGGATATCAGCAAAGCTTTTCATACGGTCCCAAACAGGTGGCTGGTGAATAAAATTAGAAGCTTAGGAGTGAGTGCTGAGGTGGTGGCCTGGACTGCAAACTGGTTGACGGACAGAAGACAATGTGTGATAGTAAATGGAACTTACTCTGAAGAGAGAGCAGTGTTAAGTGGAGTGCCGCAAGGATCGGTGTTGGGACCGGTCCTGTTCAATATCTTTGTGAGCAACATTGCGGACGGGATAGAAGGTAAGGTTTGTCTTTTTGCAGATGACACTAAGATGTCATCTGCAACAGAGTGGACACGCCGGAAGGAGTGGAGAGAATGAGACGGGATTTAAGGAAACTGGAAGAGTGGTTGAAGATATGGCAGCTGAGATTTAATGCCAAGAAGTGCAGAGTCATGTTGTATATGGGGTGTGGAAATCCGAAAGAACTGTTTTCGATGGGGGGTGAAGGGCTGATGTGCCCGGAGCAGGAGAGAGACCTTGGGGTGATAGTGTCTAACGATCTGAAGTCGGCAAAACAATGTGACAAGGCGATAGCTAAAGCCAGAAGACTGCTGGGCTGCATAGAGAGAAGAATATCAAGTAAGAAAAGGGATTATCCCCTTGTACAGGTCCTTGGTGAGGCCTCACCTGGAGTACTGTGCTCAGTTCTGGAGACCGTATCTCTGAAGGGACAGAGAAAGGATGGAGGCGGTCCAGAGAAGGGCTACCAAAAAGGTGGTTTTCATCGAATGACTTAAGAGGAGAGATTGAAGAATCTAAATATGTACACCCTAGAGGAAAGGAGGAGCAGAAAATTGCTGGTGCATGTGTGTTTGTTTTCGCCATGGGAACTGAAGATTACCTACAAGAGTTAATAGCTGTTCGCCTTTGTCTCCATCCACTCTTTAACATTGGGGAGGACCTGACTGCCTTGCTGGGTGGGGGAGTAGGTTGATTAACAGCTGGCCATGATTGAGTTGACCTTCTCTGTGACCCTGCAAGCCTGATCCTGCAGTGTTCACCAGGGCTATTATGGGCAGGACCCCTCCTGTGCTGAGGCAGTTTACGCAATCAAGGCGAGCCTTTGGAAGGTAAAGCTTCATCATTATGGAGAACCTGAATACTTGTCTGCTTTGCTGGATAGGGGAGTGGGTTGATTAGCAGCTGGCCATTGAGTTGACCTTCTCTGTGACCCTGCAATCCAGATCCAGCAGTATTCACAAGTATGTGCACATACTGGTGTGTTGTATGCTATGGCAATAGGAACAAGAGTAGTTGGACATCACAGCTGTATGTGTAGCTGGTGACGGTGCTGCCGATCTTCATTGCAACGCTGGTGGTGCTGACTTTGCCACACCTTCTTGGCTTGTCAGCTGGTTATTCCTCCTTGACCATTGGAAGATTTGTTGGTTATCATCAAAGAAACCAGTCTCTTTTTCTTTGTGCATGTTATTGATTATTATTATACTCCCCTTCACCAACTCTTGCTTCACCCACACCCCCTGCCAACATCCTCCCATCCATACCATCCCCCCTTCCATGAGCCCCCATCCCCTTCCATGACCCACCCTTCCATCCTTGCCCCCCTTCCCCCTTCCTTGAGCCATCCATGACCCCCACCCATCCATTACATCCCCCCTTTCCCCTTCCATGACCCCCTCCCCCTTCCATCCATCACCACCCTGCCTTCAACCACTCTGCCCTCATCTAAAATAAACACACCTGTGGTAACCTGTAAAAACATTTATTTTAACATTTATAAAAAATATTTTGTATTTTTAAAAAACAACAGTTTTTTCTTAAAATAAAAAGGATGGGAATGGGAGAACTAGGGATCAAAACTATTTACAGAAAAGAAAACACCCTAGGGAGTTAGGGAGGCAGGGACAAGGAAGGATGGTCGGGACTGCCGGATGAGAACACACAGGGCCCTTATAGCTGCGCCCAGCAGTTGTATGGCCCTGAGGATCTCATCCGTGTTCCAGACAATCCTCTCTTGGAAGGCATGCATGCCCCTCAGTTCCTCTTGCACCCCCCTCATGAAAGCACAAAACTCAAAGGCTCATCACTGGGAGAAGGTGCTCCCGATGATGAGCCTCTGAGCTCCTGAAGTGAGGGAGGGCATAGAGGAACCAAAGGGCCTTGTATGCCTTCCAGGGCCAGCAAAGATTGGCCCATGTGTGTCCCCGCATGCCTAACTCCCAGAAAAAATGGGGAGGACGCCTTATGTTGGGGGGGGGGGGGGGGACTAGGGAGAGGCCCAGGTGTGCCTCTTCATGGGGAGGTGGCCACCAGCTGCGATGTTGCCGGGGGGGGGGGGGGGGGGGGAAGAATACAGCTCCCCCCCTGGAGTGGCTGCAGTTGGTTCTGGTGCCAGAGCTGGGCCTGGCCTTTCCTGGTCCTGTTCAGGTTCTGCAGCATTTTAAAACAAAAGGTTGGGTCAGAATAAACTGTACATTCATGTGGAAAATCATGTAAGAACATTCCATTAGCATGGAAGGATCACTTACCACCAGGCCCAACCCGCTCCACCCGCAGCCATTCCAACCACTAGGGATGTGCAGAGCAAAAGTTTATGTCCATATGTCAATATGTCCAAAGGGGGTCCCATTTGCGGTCAATATGGACATAAAAAAAATTAAATGAGTTGGGTATATGTCCATATGTGCAAAAAAAAAAATTTAAACCCCCTCACCCTCCTTAATCCCCCCCCCCCAGACTTACCACAACTCCCTGGTGATCGAGCGAGGAGTGAGGACGCCATTTCTGCAATCCTTGGCTAGAAGCATGTGACGTCGGCGCCACGTCGAGTGACGCGGCGTCACGTGATTCCCGGCGAGTTCGCGCCGGAAGGCTCGTTCGGCCCAAAAAGAACTTTTGGCCAGCTTGGGGGGGTCAGGAGGCCCCCCCCAAGCTGGCCAAAAGTTCTTTTTGGGCCGAACGAGCCTTCCGGCGCGAACTCGCCGGGAATCACGTGGCGCCGACGTCACGTGATTCCTGGCGTTGTCGCGCCGGAAGGCTCGTTCGGCCCAAAGGAACTTTTGGCCAGCTTGGGGGGTCTGGCCAAAAGTTCCTTTTGGGCCGAACGAGCCTTCCGGCGCGAACTTGCCGGGAATCACGTGACGCCGCGTCACTCGACGTGGCGCCGACGTCACATGCTTCTCGCCAAGGATTGAAGAAATGGCCGTCCTCACTCCTCGCTCGATCACCAGGGAGTTGTGGTAAGTCTGGGGGGGGGATTAAGGAGGGTGAGGGGGTTTAAATTTTTATTTTGGCTCAACAATCGCGATTTCCCACATATCCAACATAGCTATGTTGGATATGTGGGAAATCCGATCGTTTATGTCACATCACTTTTTTAAGTTAAAAAAAAAATATGCGTAGCGTTTTACATATGCGGTCAATACGAATGCACACCCCTACCAACCACCTCCTACTTCTTCAGGTCCTCTATCTATTGGAAAAATGAAAAGAGTTCCATGAGTGTACTCTGTAGGTGCTAATAGGGCTTGCATACTGGAATGTGACAAAGAGTGCTATAACAACATTTTGCTACCATTGATTCTGAAATTCAATAGTCATATAGCAAATAAGCAATGCAAATAATCTTTGGGGTTTACATTACACTCTCCATCCCAAACCCTATACTATAGCATTTTGTTTCTCACTCACTTTCCTCCTCCCAGGCCTAACCCGACCTTCACACTCCCACAGTGCCCCATCTGCAGTAGATTACATAACTGTAAAGACTGTCAACTTACTCCACGTGGGTTCGAAGCTCGTGGTTGAATCGGGCCTGCACCTCCTGCCAGGCCCTCCTCAGGAGGGGGTAGTTAGTCCTCCGGCCTCAGATTGGGAACAAACGTTGTTCTTTCTCCACCACCAGGGACGGCAAGCAGAGCTACGTCCCTGGTGGTGAAATTTGGCTGCCTCCCCCTGCCAGCCATTTTGCACGCACTGGAGAAGCGGGAAGTCCCGCCCTCGCGTTCACGTGAACACGGGCACGCACGTGAATGCATAGTGCGTACAAATATATGTCCATGCGCTGCAGCGTGCACAAATACGCACGCTGCGCATGATGGGCGCACACAAGTCGCGGACGAAACATGCACGTATTTTGCATAGTTCACGCACATATGCACAAACTTTGTAAAATACATGCCGCCCGCAATGCGTATAGCTGCGCGCACGTTTATAACCACACGCATCTTTTAAAATCTACCCCTAGGTGTTGTTGCTTCCTTTAGCCTGACTCTGATCCAGGAATGCCTCCATGAAAATGAAAATAAAAGAGCATGCATGTGCATAATGCATTTACTTTTACCTGCATACAGGGTGGATAATTTTCAAACTATCCACATATCTGCAAAGCCCATGGTTACTTTTACCTATGGATTTTGCACTAATTTTTAAAATAAAAATATGCACGTGCTTTCACTTTGAAAATTGACTATGGAAAATTACCTGCTAATTTGTGTGGATAATTTTCCTAACTAAAAATATGAGCATACTTTTGAATTTTTTTAAAAGTCCATTTCTGTGTTTTACCTGTGGAAATGGCTTTAAAAATTACCCTCCCTGAGTTCATCCTCACAGGATAACTGACACAGCAGCTATATATATGAATTTCTTCTTATAAATCACCATGGCACAGGAATAGGTTTCAAACTATAGGCCTTATCAATTGTTCCAGGAGGATGGACTCTGTACAATCAATTGGGGAGTATCTCTTATATGTAAGCAAGTTTTGAAAGTTTTTTATGAAGTATTTGGAACTAATAACATTTTTACACTTTATTAGACAATTACAATTTGGGGCTAATGATTATAAATTCTGGGAAAATAATCTATGAATAATATCCTTGAAATTGTACGAGAGTCCCTAGTTTGTCCTCCTTTTATGCTGTTACTTTGTTATTACTTTTATGTACATCCAACAGGGCAAAACCAGTACTGAATCATGTTGTTGGGGTTGACCCGGGTAAAGTAGTGACCCTATCCACACAGCTCATCTTTCTCTCTCTCTCTCTCTCCTCTGTTTCAATATCTCATGGTTCTTCCAATCCATTTCTATCCTTTAGTCTGATTTCCTTTCACCCGTCTCAGCCAAGCCCAACAGCCTATACACCACCCTCTCCTGAATTCCCGTAGAGGAAAAATATATTTAAAGAAAATAAAACCATGATTGTTTTATAAAGGTATATCTATCTGTACATTGTGTTTTACTTATCACTGGTGGCCCATTGTTTTCAAACTGCAAGCTGGTGTTGGCTCATCTTTTGCAAATTTGCTGGAGCTTGTATTGATCCATAGGAATCAATGCATCTCAGGCCTACAGAATGAATTGCATTGTCAATGGAAATACAGCTGCTGAGAGGCATTAAACTCTGATTTAGGGCTATAATTAAGCAATAAAAGTATGAAATTATGGTTCTGTATTATTCCAATAAAACTAGTAGGAGAAGATACTTCCTGATTGCAATCAAGGTGTATAGGTTTCAACTGAAAATGAAAATAAGGATAAAACACATAAAACTTTTAAAAAGATTTATTTCAGTGGCTGGGGTTTTATTTTTTAATCTGTTGGGAACAAAAGGTTCTTTTGCAAGCGCCTCAACTAAAATAAAGATTAGGGATTCAAGAGAAAACAAGAGTTTTGGTTTTATGGAGCCTGTAGGTGAATGAGCCAATAAATATATTTAATATTTATTTCATTCAACTATAGTCATCTGTGAACCATTAGAAAGGACCAAATTATGAACCTGGTATCCAATATTATTTCTGGCTTCTTGACATGTGATAGGATGGTGGCAACCTGCACAGTATAAGCTGCACTCCATTGGGTTAAACCAATGGTTCTCAACCTTTATTATGTTGAAATTCTATCATGTTTTCTAAAATTTAATATAGTTATTTCCACCACCCAATCTTATCCACTAAATGATATACAACATATATAAAGGGAAAACATTTCTCTCATTCCTCTTTCTTTTGTCACTGACGGGACAGGTGACTTCCCTCTGACTCCTTGGAGGGTACTAAGGAGAAGGAGACATACAGGTGGCTTTTTTTTGTTGAGCGCTGGCTATCTCATGACCACCTGTCTCCTCAATAAGTCCACTGAATGGTGATACAGTGTCTAAAAAATAGGGCAAGGCAGCTCTGGGAAGTTATTATTCATTTGAAATCTCCCTACATATAAGTATTTATTTTGGGACCCCACTCAGCATTCCATACGTGCTGCAGATTTCCTCTTCAGGGAAGTCTTAAAAGACTCAGTTGTGTGAACTCCTGAGGGAAAGTTAAGTGCAGCCTACTGAGCATATAGAAAAAGAGATCTTAATGAAGGACAGTCCACATGGATATTTAGCAAAGAGAATTCTTTGAAGGTGTAAATAAGCCATGTGGCTAAGGGTGAGTGCTGTGTATCTAGATTTTCTGAAAGCATGCCTCATGAAAGAATCTTCGGGAAATTAAAAATATCCTATTGTGGGCTGGAAAGGAATCAAAAAGTAGGATTAAATGGCTAGTTTTCCCAATGGAGAAAACTAATTAGTGGAATACCCCAAGGATCTGTACTGGGGCAGTGTTGTTTAATTTATTTATGAATGATTTGAACAAGGGAGCAATGAGTGAGGTGATTGAGTCTGCAGATGAAACAAAATTATTCAAGGTAGTTAAAAGCATGAGCAGACTGAAGAATTGCATGAGGAGCTGGGCATCTAATTGCAGATGAAATTTATTATAGTCAAGTGCAAAGAGATGTACATAGGGAAAAATAATCCTAACTATGTGTACATAATACTGGATTCCATGTTAGAGGGTCACCACTCAAGAAAAGGACCTTGGAGTCATCAGCTCAGTGTACCACCGTCGTAATAAAAAAAAAAAAAAAGGACAAATAGAATGTTAGAAATTATTCAGATAGCAATGGAGAATAGAACAGAGAATATCACAATGGCTCTGTATAGATATATGTGGGACATACACACTTTAAATAGTGTGTGCAGTCTGATCACCACATCTCAAAAAAGATAAAGGAACCAGGCAAGGTGCAGAGAGGGGCAACAAAAATGATAAAGGGGATGGACCTGCTCCCTTAGGAAGAAAGGCTAAATACGTTTGGCCTCTTCAGCTCAGAGAAAAGGTAACTGAGAGAAGATATGATAGAAGGGAGGGATGAGCACTTAAATGTTTTCATTTTCCTTGTGATTAATTTTATTTTGTTATTTGAAATGAGATAAACAATACAAACGTAAACATAACAAAGCAAAAAAAAAAAACAAAAACCAAAAACAAACAAATAAATGAAATGGGCACCACCCCTTAAAACACTCATATATTAAAAAATTCAAGGCCACACCTTGCCTATTTTGTACAGCAACAATAGTGCCGGGCCAGCCCGGCCACAGTCTGCTGGCACCATTTACAAGTGCAGCATCAAGGAGGCAGGAGTGTCTGGGGATCACTCGTGCTCCATGAAGAAAGTTTTATCAAAAGGGTATAGGGTGGGGGAAAGGGGGAGGAAACGGGCAGGAACAGGGAAAGACCAGAAAGGCAGCTTTTGGGGGGATTATTTTTTTTTGCACTGGCAGCATTTTTTTTTTTTTTTAATGAAACTAAGGAAAACAAATGAAAGTTTGCTGTTTTCTTTTGTTTCATTTTAAAATGAACTGAAGCATAAAGAGAAATTTCATTAAAATGTCCCGTTTCATTTCAAATGAATGCACATCCTTTCCTCCAGCTGGGTCCAGTCTCTTATACGTGGCCATATGGAAAAAATATATTTTTTAATGTGCAGATATCACATTTTTAATACCCCCAGTGAATATCTCTTAAATAAATCTTTAGGTGGCATATAGGACAGTTGAGAAAACTTAATAAGCCAGAGGTTATATTTCCTGGTGATGGACTCTGTCTTTTCTAGCATAAAGAAGAATGAACTTCTTTCGGGATTGATATTTTACCCTGCATGTCCTCCATCTTCACAGAAATATCTTGCAATGTTAAATCGAGAATAGGAGTCCAAGACTCAGCCACCTGTAACATGAGATCTGGTCTGTTCAGATATCCTAATAGTGAATGTCCAATTTAGCGATAGCAAGCCATGGCCTGCGGTCACCTGGAACTAACTGAAAGATTTTGGCAGCTAGTTAAATCTCAAACTGTGGTTCCATGCCTTGGAGAGGGCATGGAGCCACAGGAAATGCTATACTGGTACGATGAGTGCTTACTTAGAAATCCTGGATGAGCATGCAAAATCCTAGGGATGTAATGTAAAGAGCAACAAGAATTAAGAACATAAGAACATAAGAAAATGCCATACTGGGTCAGACCAAGGGTCCATCAAGCCCAGCATCCTGCTTCCAACAGTGGCCAATCCAGGCCACAAGAACCTGGCAAGTACCCAAAAACTAAGTCTATTCCATGTTACCATTGCTAATGGCAGTGGCTATTCTCTAGGTGAACTTAATAGCAGGTAATGGACTTCTCCTCCAAGAACTTACCCAATCCTTTTTTAAACACAGCTATACTAACTGCACTAACCACATCCTCTGGCAGCAAATTTCAGAGTTTACTTGTACGTTGAGTAAAAAAGAACTTTCTCCGATTAGTTTTAAATGTGCCCCATGCTAACTTCATGGAGTGCCCCCTAGTCTTTCTACTATCCGAAAGAGTAAATAACCGATTCACATCTACCTGTTCTAGACCTCTCATGATTTTAAACACCTCTATCATATCCCCCCTCAGTCGTCTCTTCTCCAAGCTGAAAAGTCCTAACCTCTTTAGTCTTTCCGCATAGGGGAGTTGTTCCATTCCCCTTATCATTTTGGTAGCCCTTCTCTGTACCTTCTCCATCGCAATTATATCTTTTTTGAGATGCGGCAACCAGAATTGTACACAGTATTCAAGGTGCGGTCTCACCATGGAGCGATACAGAGGCATTATGACATTTTCCCTTTTATTCACCATTCCCTTTCTAATAATTCCCAACATTCTGTTTACTTTTTTGACTGCCGTAGCACACTGAACTGAAGATTTCAATGTGTTATCCACTATGACACCTAGATCTCTTTCTTGGGTTGTAGCACCTAATATGGAACCCAACATTGTGTAATTATAGCATGGGTTATTTTTCCCTATATGCATCACCTTGCACTTATCCACATAAAATTTCATCTGCCATTTGGATGCCCAATTTTCCAGTCTCACAAGGTCTTCCTGCAATTTATCACAATTGTAGAATGATTAAATCATTAATGTTCATAAAATTCATAAAGCATTCATAACCGCTTTATTCAAGAACATTGAAAAGGTGTCAGCATGAAGCTCCAAATATTTTATACAAAGGTGGAAGGTCCCCTGACACGGGCCATGTTTCATAGGAACTGCTTCAGGAGGGAACCTAATAACATAATGAAATGCAAAAACAAAGCCTCAACAGGTGGTCAAAACAGCGTAATATATATATATTAGAGATGTGCTTCAGGTTAGAATTTCATGTCGGGCTTCGTTTCAGGCCTCCCCCCCATGGGAATTTTGTTTTTCCTGCGGGTTCGGGTTTTTTTTTTTCGGGGGGTCCCGATTTTTGGATTAGTGCGCGCTAACATGGCAGAGTTAGTGCGCACTGACAGGGAGTTAGCGCACACTAACCCGAAAATGAATTTTTTCCAAAATTTCGGAAAAAAATCAATTGTATTTTGGTTCTCCCGAATCATTCCGAGTTATGCAATTTTGTTGAAATTGTCTAATTCGGAGAAACAATTGCCCATCCCTAACATATATATGTCCAAACAGCTTATCCAAACTTTAGAGATGCTCTGGACTCTCAAACATTACGCAAGCACCATTTCAGATCTAATGGAAGATAAAAATGTAATGAAAACTAAAATATATGCATATATAATACATTATAATAACACCAAAAGAGATAATTTGACCACAAAACAGTAGAGACTTCATAGTTTATTAATTAAAACAACTGCTGCCGATCACGAGGAGAATGAGAGAAATGTAGAAATAAACTTGAATCAGGCTACTGATGTGACATTCAACCTGTGAATGAAAATAAACAGCATCAAACCAAAAGCTCCCAGTGTGGTGTGCAATGCAATCCTCCTAGGTCTACCAGCTTCCACCCTTAAACCACTCCAACTCCTACAAAATGCAGTGGCCAGATCACTCACCAGTAGCAAAAGGTCTGACCACATCACCCCAATTCTCAAGGAACTACGTTGGTTACCAGTCCCTTACAGAATGCAATACAAAACTTTATCCCTCATCCACAAAGCATTATACAATAACAAAACGGAATGGATGAATGTTGTACTTCACTTCCAATACCCACAAAGGAATCCATGCTCCACAAACACCGGTCTTCTCACAACTCCCTCCCCAAGACTAACCTACCACAACTCAACCAGAGAACATGCTTTCTCCATTGCAGGACCCCCCCTAAGGAACTCCCTCCCCACTGACCTAAGACTTGAACCAACGTCACAAACTTTCAAAAAGAAACTAAAAACATTAGAGATGTGAATCGGAACCGGAATCAGTTCCGATTCCGGTTCCGATTCACATCGTTAATTTTTTTTTGTGCAGCCCGATCGCGGTTTTGTTTATCGGCTGCGCCCGAGCCGATAAACACCACCCAGCGCACCAGAATACATCTCTGTGCGACACATAACCCTTTGGTCACCAATAATCCAGTGCATTCAGAGCCTAATTCCTCCACCCCAATACCCAACATACAAAGGGAAGCCTGTTCCAGTATCTGGCATTGTAGTTTATCAAAAAAGAACTCTTGAACACAAGTCCAAAATTGCTGTATAGGAGGGCAAATCCAGAAAATATGGTGAAGTGTTGCAATATGATCCCCACATCTCCTACAACTGGGACTCTCAATGAGCTTCAGTATGTGAGACTTATGAGGAGAGATTACAAGTCTATGAAAATATGCAAATATTGTTCTTTAAAGGGTGTGGAAATGGCGCAATTAAACTGTATCAAACTATCATGTAAGTCCTCCCTCTCTAGATCTATCCCTAGGTCATGGCTCCATACCGAGGCTAGTGCCTGTATAGCACTATATTTGGTTAAAGAATGGAGGAATTTATATAGTTGCCAGAGAATGTTCCCCCCCCCCCCCCGATACAGACTAATAAGTCTTTGGAAGGGCCCCACACCTTGGATAGAAGAATGTGTACTGTGTGGAGATAAAACTGCGGAGTTGCAGATAGCGCAGGAAGTCTTGGGTCTGAAAATTGAAATGTTCTTTCCAATGTTGAAAGAACATTTGCCGGTGTAGATCCCATGATAAGATTGGAACAAGCAGATTATGGACTTGGACTATAGATACTAGGAGACTCCCGGGGGAAAGGGGGGCGGGGGGACAAAGAATGGGGTGGTTGTATTACTGATATAAATGTTTGCTAATACAGGGGAACACCATTTGGGAACCCCTGGAGTCGGTTGAAGTTTTAGATGGTTAATTATACATATGTTGACTGTATGCGGAATGGGGGGGAGGGGGGGGAGTTGGGGAAACAAAATCAGAAAATGGTGTTGGATGTGCAAATGCTTGAGGAGGAGAAAGGAAACATCCTTCCTCGGGATTGTGAATGTTGCTATTGTTCAAACCAATAAAAACCGTTTAAACATTAAAAAAAAAAAAAAAAAAATGAAATTTATCTCTACCCATCATGGAAAGCCTAGTAAAAAAGGGAATGTTTACTTCCGCTAAGAACCTAGGGTTCCCACAAATCGGTAGCCAGGATCAGTGTTTCCAGGGTAGCAACAACAGCTTGCAGAGAGCGTGCCATCCATATTGCATATATTGAAAAAACATTATTTTTATGTAGCGAAGGAATTTCATCAGCCCCAGCATGCAATAAGAAACTAAGGGGGTCATTTATGAAAATGCGGTAAGGCATTTTCGCATGTGTTAAGGGCTTATCGCATGCGAAAAAGCTCCGTTAACGCATGTGATAGGCCCTTAATGCATGCGAAAATGCCTTTAATGCATGCGGTAGCACCATATCGTATGGTGCGATGCAAACCTGAAAAAGAGGAGGAGTTAGGGGTGGGAGTGGGCTGGGTTTGCCAGTCTATGAAGTGCTATTGCAGAGACTTAATGCTGATTTTAACTACACCTTTTTCAGTAGTGTTAAGCTGTGTGATAGCTTGTATTATGGGGCAGCAAGGTGTTAGTGCATTTTGTGATGTCTTCTGAAAGACATCACAAAATGTCTGGGGGGGGGGGGGGGGGCAGAGAATGAGAGAGAACAAGAACAGAACAGTGGTCTCTTGTGAAGATTTGATGACCTTTGGAGTGAGGAAACTCACCCAAAGATGATATTTGTGCAAGGTTCTCTCAAATTAGCTTGGACACTCTACCTGGGTAACATCAAGCTAGGTGGAGAGAACCTTGCACAAATCTCATCTTTGGGTGAGTTTCCTCACTCCGAAAGTCACCCTTCTCTGTACCCTTTCCAATGCAACTATTTCTTGATTCTTTTAAACTGTCTTACTTGCCACATTCCGGACTTCCCTCTTGTATTGCTCTAGTTGATAAACTATGATGGCAGGGGACCTTCCACCCCTATATAAAAATTTTTGTGCTTCATGCTGACACCGTTTCAATTTTCTTGAATAAAGTGGTTATGAATACTTTATGAATTTTATGTAAGACACCAAATTATATGTGCACTTCAATCACACCAATTCGAGGGATCCATTAATTGTTGAACAACATTGAATCCAAAAACTATCACAGCTGCTTGCCACAGCGTGATATCTTGGAAACATTAGAGCATATCAGCCTTGTAGCATCAACTTTGTAGCATTTCAGAATTGGTGAAAATTGGGACATTTACAGCTGTCTTGTCAGAGTGATTTTAGAACACAATTTTGTATTGGCTTTGCTGACAATTATATTTAAAAAAAAAAAATTTTCACGCAATATAAAAATATTTTAAAAATGGTTGGAGGTGGATTGTTAATGATTACATTATAGTGGATCACCCAGTGTTGGGGATAAAAGATCATAAGTATGAAACTTTCCCTTCCTTCCTTTAAAATT